>NC_081552.1:131446735-131593006 GCF_963082655.1 Stomoxys calcitrans | reverse complement strand
GATTTAGTCAAGAAGAAATATATTCCTTCTCGACTAATGGTGCATGCTTAAATACCAAGGATTCCCTCAGATCCTGAATCAATACTTGGAAGACTAAGGGAATGTAATCCCAATCTTCAACAACCGACTGGAAGATTTGTAGATTGGATGAGGCTGATGTTGACCGGAGGCATGCAGTTTTCGTACTAAACTCCGGCTGTCTCGCAGACATCGACAAGTCTGATAGGGTTATATCCGCACTCGACTTTCGCAGATTTCTCAACGAGATGGCTGAACAGTTCAAAATTCACCTATTATGGGTGCCGTGCAACAGAGATATCCCTGATAATTGCAGAGCGGATGAGCTTGCGAGACTAGGAACTACTCTACGCATTCCAGGGATACTGAGATCTGTGTAAGCTAAGTTTTCAGGACCAGGCCCGAAGGACAACGAATGATAGATGGTCACAAAGAGGGGGCTGTGGGCATTTCAAAACTATGTGGCCTAATCTAGACTTGAAGAGGTCTACTGCTTTGCTGTCATTGGCTAGAACATACGGCTCAGTCATTGTGTCCGTCGTTACAGGTCACTGTCTAATCGGAAAGCATGCTGACAGACCGAAGGTTGCCAGCAATGATTCTTGCAGAAGCTGTGAGGACATAGAAGAAGAACAGACTATAGAACACCTTCTGTGTGTGTGTCCCGCACTAGCAGTTAGATGGATTTCCACTTTAGGTTCTCATTTCTTTGAGAACCCGTCTGATTTAACGGATGTGAACATTCGCAAGTTATTGGGCTTTTTAAAGCGATTTGGATGGTTCAATCGTAGGAACTAGAAGGCATCTTCCTTCTTCTGTTCTTGTGGTATCACGATGTACGAAAACGTCTTAGTGAGTCCGATGGCAGACTGCCACTTAAACATAACCTAACCTAACCAATTCCCGTACGTACAAAATAAAATGAGAGGTCAACGTTTTTCGACACCTGAAGAAGCGGTTGATGCCTTTAGAATGCATGTTTTGGAGATACCCCAATCAAAATGGCAAAAGTGCCTCGACAATTGGTTCAAACACACGCGTGCAGATGTATAGATCTTAATGGGGAATATTTTGAAAAACAATAAAGCGATTTTCGATGATTAATATTTGTTTTTGTGTTCTCCCATCCTGAAATATAAAAGGCAACCCTAGCATATATAAGAGACGCGTGATTGACTGGCTGATCATCGCCCAGCCCAAATGGCTAAAGCTAGAATCATGAAATTTAGCACGAACGTTGGTCTTGGGTCGAAGGCACGGGATAAGACGGGATTTGGTGATATTCGTACGTTTAGGTACTAAAACGTAAGAAATAGTGAATGTTTGTAGAGATTGAATGGAAAGGGCTGGAGATCGGCTCAAAAGAAAGAGCGTCAAAAAAAATAGTTTGGTGAAAAAAAAATTCAAAATAGTGTGGGAAGTCGGAGGAATAGTACGATTGGTACCCCAGTTGGTACTATTGTATTTGATACTTTTTTTTTATAAATTGAGATAGAGCTTTGTACTTTGGTACTAAGGTACACTATAAAATCCTAAATTGGAAGAGTAAATACGTTTTTGGACTTTTTGGCATTTTGGTTCAAGTTTAATCGGGAGGACTGATTTAGACGATACGATTATGGACAGATTTAGACCATACATGGCACAGTTGTTGCCTATATTATACCAAAACACAACGTGCAAAATTTCAGCCAAGATCGGTTCATATGGCATCTTTATCAAAACATGGACCGATTTGGCCCATTTACAATCCCACCTGACCTTAAATAATTATTTAGAAGTATTTTTGCAAAATTTCGAGCGCCTAGCTTTACTCCTTCGAAAATTAGCGTGCTTTCGACAGACGGACGGTATGGTAAATGGTAAACATGGTAAAAATAAACGTAGTCTTGACAAGAATACGATAAGTTGTAATTTTTAATATTTGGTACTTTTATATATTTGGTACCAGCTCTCAAAATTGGGATTTAGCTACTGCTTGACAGTATATATCTGGCGACTAGATTTTTTTATACCCTCCACCATAAGATGGGGGGTATACTAATTTCGTCATTCTGTTTGTAACTACTCGAAATATTCGTCTGAGACCCCATAAAGTATATATATTCTTGATCGTCGCGACATTTTATGTCGATCTAGCCATGTCCGTCCGTCTGTCCGTCCGTCCGTCTGTCTGTCGAAAGCACGCTAACTTCCGAAGGAGCAAAGCTAGCCGCTTGAAATTTTGCACAAATACTTCTTACTAGTGTAGGTCGGTTGGTATTGTAAATGGGCCATATCGGTCCATGTTTTGATATAGCTGCCATATAAAACGATCTTGGGTCTTGACTTCTTGAGCATCTAGAGTGCGCAATTCTTATTCGATTGGGATGAAATTTGACACGACGTGTTTTGTTATGATATCCAATAACTATGTGAAGTATGGTTCAAATCGGCCCATAACCTGATATAACTGCCATATAAACCGATCTTGGGTCTTGACTTCTTGAGCCTCTAGAGTGCGCAATTCGTATCCGATTGGAATGAAATTTTGCACAACGTGTTTTGTTATGATATCCAACAACTTTTAGAAGTATGGTTTAAATCGGTCCATGACCTGATATAGCTGCCATATAAACCAATCTTGGGTCTTGACATCTTGAGCCTCTAGAGTGCGCAATTCTTATCCGATTGAGATGAAATTTTGCACGACGTGTTTTGTTATGATATCCAACAACTGTGCCAGGTATGGTTCACATCGGTCCATAACCTGATATAGCTGCCATATAAACCGATCTTGGGCCTTGACTTCTTGAGCCTCTAGAGTGCGCTATTCTTATCCGATTGGAATGAAATTTTGCCCGACGTGTTTTGACATGATATCCAATAACTGTGCCAAGTGTGGTTCAAATCGGTCCATAAGCTGATATAGCTGCCGTATAAACCGATATTGGGTCTTGACTTCTTGAGCCTCTTGAGTGCGCAATTCTTATCCGACTGGGATGAAATTTGCACGACGTATTTTGTTATGATATCCAACAACTGTGTATATCATAACAACAACTGTGTATATCATTATATAGTTTATTTTTTCTATTTTTCAAGTTGCGCAGTTTGTTATTATTCCAAGGTGACCCATTACCGATGAAATTACATTTAACAGGAACGGATTTCTGGATACAACCCTTAAGAATATCATAAAATATAACAATCGACTCATCCAAATCATTTAATGGAAGTGATTCTTGCCAATCAACTTCGGATATAAGAGTATTAAGTTTTCGGTAATCAGTTTTCGAAAAAGCATAAATACTATCAATATTAGACAATCGTGTTTTGCGAAGGAAAGAGGTAGAAAGGTTGACATCAACGTGAATAGTAGGATGAAATACATCCTCTGGACTAGTAATAGCGTTTGTTCTTTGTAGCGAAGTTTGCATAGGTTCAGTGGTAAAATTGAAAATTCTATTAATTTGGCATAAACCAGTATTCAAAATTGTTTCAATAAATTCCACAACATGACAATTTTTTGTGACGGGTAATAAATAGTTTGTATCAGTATTTTCCTTCCAATGAATAGATGGTAAATTGAAATCTCCAGTTACAATTAGTGAGTCCATTGGTTTAGAAAGACTTAGCACAGATTGGATAGCAGCTAAGTGTGCTTTATAGATTTCAGTAGTAGATCCAGGAGGAATATACGAACAAGTCAAAAATAAAAATTTATTTCCATATTTTAATTTAACAGCCAGGATTCGATGGATGGATCAATAAATACATCTATGATAAATGCACTGTATTCAGTCGAGACAGCAATTAGGACACCTCCACCAGATTTTTTATACCAATTGTACGATCACGTCTAAAAACTTGATATCTATCACACAAAATTTCAGTATTTAAAATGTTTCCATGAAGCCAGGTTTCAGTGAAAATTATTACATCGTATTCGAATCCAAAACTATCAGTATACAGACCAGATAACTTGGTATTTAGTCCCCTAACATTCTGATAAACCAGAAACAGTTGTTTATCAGAAGATGAGCTCCTTAGTTTTTTGGTAAATCTTCAGAACGTGTAGGCAAATGCGCAATATTTGTACGAATCCTTTCTTTGTATATATATTCCTGTACTAAAGCCCTCGGTGGCCAAAAGTCAGGACTAACCACGGTTTCAAAAACAGAGTCAGGTACCATAATTCGAAATGATGCCGTGTTGCGTGTGTCTCTGTACTGAAACTTAAATATTTTTAAATTCACATCTAAGTTCAGCTTGGACTTTATATAATATCTCATATCGTCTTCAGATGTGACTGCAGCAAAACGAGCAGCAAAAACAGTTTTCATAGGAGGTATAACCCTCAAAGGCCTTGGAGAATTAAGCGATGCAGTTGTCGCACTAACGAAGTTTTGTGGAGAAGGAGAATTCAAAGGTGAAAAAAACTTATTAGGACCAAAAGGTTTATTCAAACCAGAAAAAATGTTTGAACCAGACGGTGTGACAACAATTGGTGGCCAATGTTGTTCGTATCAGTAGTCATTTCGGTATTTTTAAACCCTCCACCATAAGATGAGGGGTATACCCATTTCGTCATTCTGTTTGTAACTACTCGAAATATTCGTCTGAGACCCCATAAAGTATATATATTCTTGATCGTCGCGAAATTTTATGTCGATCTAGCCATGTCCGTCCGTCTGTCCGTCCGTCCGTCTGTCTGTCGAAAGCACGCTAACTTCCGAAGGAGTAAAGCTAGCCGCTTGAAAATTTGCACAAATACTTCTTATTAGTGTAGGACGGTAGGTATTGTAAATAGACCATATCGGTCCATGTTTTGATATAGCTGCCATATAAACCGATCTTGGGTCTTGACTTCTTGAGCCTCTAGAGTGCGCAATTCTTATCCTATTGAAATGAAATTTTGCACGACGTGTTTTGCTATGATATCCAACAACTGTGCCAAGTATGGTTCAAATCGGTCCATAACCTGATATAGCTGCCATATAAACTGATCTTGGGTCTTGACTTCTTGAGCCTCTAGAGTGCGCAATTCTTATCCTATTGAAATGAAATTTTGCACGACGTGTTTTGTTATTATATCCAACAACTGTGCTAAGTATGGTTTAAATCGGTCTATAACCGGATATAGCTGCCATATAAACCGATCTTTGGTCTTGACTTCTTGAGCCTCTAGAGTGCGCAATTCTTATCCGATTGGAATGAAATTTTGCACGACGTGTTTTGTTATGATATCCAACAACTGTGCCAAGTATACTTCAAAGCGGTCCATAACCTGATATGGCTGCCATATAAACCGATCTTGGGTCTTGATTTCTTGAGCCTCTAGAGGGCACAATTCTTATCCGATTTGAATGAATTTTTGCGCGAAGTATTTCGTTATGATATCCAACAACTGTGCCAAGTGTGGTTGAAATCGGTCCATAACCTGATATAGCTGTCATATAAACAGATCTGGGGATTTGACTTGTGGAGCTTCCAGAGGGCGCAATTCCCATCCGATTTGGCTGAAATTTTGTATAACGTATTTTATTTTTTCTTTCAACAACTGTGTCAAATAAGGTTCAAATCAGTTCATAACCTGATATAGCTGCCATATAAACCGATCTGGGATCTTGACTTCTTGACCCCTAGAGGTCGCAATTATTATCCGATATGCCTGAAATTTTGTACAACGGATCCTCTCATGACCCGATACAGATCCCATATAAATCGTTCTCTCTATTTTACTTCGTGAGCCCCAATGGGCGCAATTCTTATACGAATTGGCTGAAATTTTACACAGGTCTCCAACATATAATTTAATTGTGGTCCGAACCGGACCATATCTTGATATCGTTTTAATAGCAGAGCAACTCTTTTCCTTTATCCTTTTTAGCCTAAGAAGAGATGCCGGGAAAAGAACTCGACAAATGCGATCCATGGTGGAGGGTATATAAGATTCGGCCCGGCCGAACTAAGCACGCTTTTACTTGTTTAAATTAGAATTTCCAACTTGAGTATCAGTAATCAGTTCAGTTTTCCTAAAATTTGAATTTTCTGCTTGAGTCACATCAGAATCAGTATTCGGAATTGGCAAAGTTGAATTATTTCCAGTACCAGTATTTCCAGTATTAATACTCAAAGGTGCTTGATCAGTTGTTTTGTTTGTCTTTAACTTCTTCCTTTTACGTGAATTATCATTTGGAGAACGGAGAGAATCTTCAAGACTTGAAGATTCATCGAGTAAATCTTTAAATTTTTTAAAACGCTCAGCTATCAAATTAAATTCTGTGTTAAATGCATCGAGTTCAGTACTTTAGCACAACACCATCTTAAACCTTTATCTTCACGAAGATTGTCCACAGTACGTGTGGCCAATACAGCACATTTAGCATGAAATGATTCCAAGCAGAGCCAGCAAGAGATCATTGATTCATCAATTTTCGTAATTTTACAGGATGAAATTGGGCAAGACATTTTAACAAAGACGATAATAGTAATATCAAAAATTCAAATAAACTCAAATTCAAATTTAACGGAATTTGATAGGACGCCACCTATTGGTGAATAGACGCAACAAAACAGTGTTGTATGCAGGGAATGCAGCCGATTAGATTGCTGCCAGATCTTTAACAGAAAAACTCAAAGTAACAACAATTATGTACAAAGAGTCAATAGCTGATATTATATTCACCACGGGCAAAAATAAAATTGCACAGCCAAAACAATGAGAATCCAAAGTAAAATTAAAACAATTAAAGTATTTCTCACTGCTTTCTGGTCACAACTTGATTTCTCTTTGATGCAGGCACACGTTCTTGACAGAGTTTCACTTATTTCTACAGGTTTTTAACTGTATGGCACAAGAAAAATAAAAATAAACAGGATTAGTCCGCTTTATACACCCCTATTATTGGGGCCTACATTGTTTGTTATGGTCGTCCAATATATATTGCCGAGGTGTAACTGTATCGCAATATTGAGATCTTTAGCTCTCTTCGTAGAGCTGTAGCTCAGTCTGCAACGGTGCAATTGTATCACAATTTTGCGAGTTTAAGCTCAATCCGTAGAGAAGTTACCATTTTGTACGTTTTGGTACCAAAATGTACGCATTTTCAAAAATCTCCAAGCCCATATATGTACTGTCAAATTGTACCTGTATCCCAAGTTTCAAAACTTTTAAAATTTATTATTACCAAATAAAATTACCAAACAGTAAAATTTACAGTGTATCGTATTTTTGTCAAGACTACGTTGATTTTTATCATCTTATTTAATTCTACCCGTCTCCGTTCACTCTTAAAGTTAATTAGCTATTTTTTTACTATTTTGCAGTTTTTGGTACCAAATTGTACGATTTGTGAAAAAATCATTTAGTCACCCAACACATATTTCCAAGTTGTACCTACATGTTAAATTTCAAAGATGTAGCTCAATCCATAAAGAAAGTACTAACTGGTACCAAATGTGGTACTTAACGTACGTTTTCTCCCGTTTCCAGTACTAGTTTTAATAATTATTCTATCTACCCCCTTTATTTCGCAACAACAATATTTTGTGGCAAATTTGACGTTCTAGCTCTAACCGTGGCCCAAAAGTAAGCAAGTCCGACTATGAAGTCGAACGCCTGGATTCAAATCCCGGCGTGAATATCAAAGAGTTTTCAGCGGCGGTTACATTAGCAAGTTATCCTGCCATGTTAATACTTCTCTACCAAGTGATGTCGCGATGCGGCATGCCATCGATGAACTTAATTCAATTTTTGGCGATGCAGCTCCATAAAGGACCGCCGGTTTGGTGAATTCAACCGAGGTCGTATTTTACTCTAAGACGAATTTGGTGAAGGTCTTCCAAAATCAGTTGTTGTTCCATAAACCATTGATGCTGTGTGCCTACTAACCTATAGTGGGATAGGTCACATGGCTTAGGAATTAGTGGGACCAGCATACATTCAATATTGCATGAATATTTGGTGCCAAAAAAAAAAATTGCGTTGGATCCCTCACAATTTTTTAATCGCTCAAAAAGTCAAGTGTCGATTGGTCGAAAGAAATGCTCCAAAAATACGATCGCGGTGCTTCGAAACACGTCTATGACATCGTGATAGTTTGTGAATCGTGGATTTACGCGTATGAGCCCGAAAATAAATAGCAGTCGACTGTATGGGTGTTTCAAGATGAGCCAAATCCAACAAAAGTTGCTCGCGCACGAAGCACTTCCAAGAAATTTGTCGCCTGTTTTTTCGGAAAAACTGGACATGTCGCTATCGTACCACTAGAACAACGCAAAACAGTCAATACTGAGTGGTATACAAACAACTGTCTTTCAAGAAATCAGGAAAACCAACCACCGAAGACGGATCACTCTTCACCACGACAATGCGAGCTCTCACATATCGAATTTTTGAGCACTCAAAACATCGATTTGATGAGTCATCTTCCGTATATTCCTGACTTGACACCGAATGACTTCCTGTTTGAACCGTATTGTTATTTCACTCCGTATTGTTCCTGTAACTCGTATTTTTGGAAGAACAATTCAAGTCACTTAAGGATAGCTGCGATAGAGCTATCCATTAGGCGGTGCGAATGATCCTAAGACTCTCACTAATAGAGAGAGACACCCTAAATTGGGCTCTGGAATTCGCTGCACAGGCTACCCCAAAGACTACACGTCTCGATTCGGAAATTGCATCGCAGTCAGGAAGAAAAAGGCGAACAACAGTAAGATGGGTCCAAAAACCTTTGCTAATACCACTAGGGACATTTTGATGATGGCAGTTGTCGACAAGGGAGAAGAACAGGGCTGCATATCTAGGAATAACAGGAGTGGGATAGTTAATAGACTGTCATCAGTATACTCCGATGTCCTTATGGAATTTCCAGGGTCTCCTCTAGTTTGTGACGATGCAGGCTGGTGTCGAGGCCGATACAGACTATTGCCTTCGGGCATCAACGCTCAATTGAAATGTATCGTTGTGCGCTAAAAAAGATTGGTGAGATCTGGCCATTGCAGCTCTAGATTTAGTCAAGAAGAAATATATTCCTTCTCGACTAATGGTGCATGCTTAAATACCAAGGATTCCCTCAGATCCTGAATCAATACTTGGAAGACTAAGGGAATGTAATCCCAATCTTCAACAACCGACTGGAAGATTTGTAGATTGGATGAGGCTGATGTTGACCGGAGGCATGCAGTTTTCGTACTAAACTCCGGCTGTCTCGCAGACATCGACAAGTCTGATAGGGTTATATCCGCACTCGACTTTCGCAGATTTCTCAACGAGATGGCTGAACAGTTCAAAATTCACCTATTATGGGTGCCGTGCAACAGAGATATCCCTGATAATTGCAGAGCGGATGAGCTTGCGAGACTAGGAACTACTCTACGCATTCCAGGGATACTGAGATCTGTGTAAGCTAAGTTTTCAGGACCAGGCCCGAAGGACAACGAATGATAGATGGTCACAAAGAGGGGGCTGTGGGCATTTCAAAACTATGTGGCCTAATCTAGACTTGAAGAGGTCTACTGCTTTGCTGTCATTGGCTAGAACATACGGCTCAGTCATTGTGTCCGTCGTTACAGGTCACTGTCTAATCGGAAAGCATGCTGACAGACCGAAGGTTGCCAGCAATGATTCTTGCAGAAGCTGTGAGGACATCGAAGAAGAACAGACTATAGAACACCTTCTGTGTGTGTGTCCCGCACTAGCAGTTAGATGGATTTCCACTTTAGGTTCTCACTTCTTTGAGAACCCGTCTGATTTAACGGATGTGAACATTCGCAAGTTATTGGGCTTTTTAAAGCGATTTGGATGGTTCAATCGTAGGAACTAGAAGGCATCTTCCTTCTTCTGTTCTTGTGGTATCACGATGTACGAAAACGTCTTAGTGAGTCCGATGGCAGACTGCCACTTAAACATAACCTAACCTAACCAATTCCCGTACGTACAAAATAAAATGAGAGGTCAACGTTTTTCGACACCTGAAGAAGCGGTTGATGCCTTTAGAATGCATGTTTTGGAGATACCCCAATCAAAATGGCAAAAGTGCCTCGACAATTGGTTCAAACACACGCGTGCAGATGTATAGATCTTAATGGGGAATATTTTGAAAAACAATAAAGCGATTTTCGATGATTAATATTTGTTTTTGTGTTCTCCCATCCTGAAATATAAAAGGCAACCCTAGCATATATAAGAGACGCGTGATTGACTGGCTGATCATCGCCCAGCCCAAATGGCTAAAGCTAGAATCATGAAATTTAGCACGAACGTTGGTCTTGGGTCGAAGGCACGGGATAAGACGGGATTTGGTGATATTCGTACGTTTAGGTACTAAAACGTAAGAAATAGTGAATGTTTGTAGAGATTGAATGGAAAGGGCTGGAGATCGGCTCAAAAGAAAGAGCGTCAAAAAAAATAGTTTGGTGAAAAAAAAATTCAAAATAGTGTGGGAAGTCGGAGGAATAGTACGATTGGTACCCCAGTTGGTACTATTGTATTTGATACTTTTTTTTTATAAATTGAGATAGAGCTTTGTACTTTGGTACTAAGGTACACTATAAAATCCTAAATTGGAAGAGTAAATACGTTTTTGGACTTTTTGGCATTTTGGTTCAAGTTTAATCGGGAGGACTGATTTAGACGATACGATTATGGACAGATTTAGACCATACATGGCACAGTTGTTGCCTATATTATACCAAAACACAACGTGCAAAATTTCAGCCAAGATCGGTTCATATGGCATCTTTATCAAAACATGGACCGATTTGGCCCATTTACAATCCCACCTGACCTTAAATAATTATTTAGAAGTATTTTTGCAAAATTTCGAGCGCCTAGCTTTACTCCTTCGAAAATTAGCGTGCTTTCGACAGACGGACGGTATGGTAAATGGTAAACATGGTAAAAATAAACGTAGTCTTGACAAGAATACGATAAGTTGTAATTTTTAATATTTGGTACTTTTATATATTTGGTACCAGCTCTCAAAATTG
Source organism: Stomoxys calcitrans (assembly GCF_963082655.1). NCBI lineage: Eukaryota > Metazoa > Arthropoda > Insecta > Diptera > Muscidae > Stomoxys > Stomoxys calcitrans. The sequence goes on along the minus strand of NC_081552.1, from coordinate 131,582,011 downwards.
GGATTTAGCTACTGCTTGACAGTATATATCTGGCGACTAGATTTTTTTATACCCTCCACCATAAGATGGGGGGTATACTAATTTCGTCATTCTGTTTGTAACTACTCGAAATATTCGTCTGAGACCCCATAAAGTATATATATTCTTGATCGTCGCGACATTTTATGTCGATCTAGCCATGTCCGTCCGTCTGTCCGTCCGTCTGTCCGTCCGTCCGTCTGTCTGTCGAAAGCACGCTAACTTCCGAAGGAGCAAAGCTAGCCGCTTGAAATTTTGCACAAATACTTCTTACTAGTGTAGGTCGGTTGGTATTGTAAATGGGCCATATCGGTCCATGTTTTGATATAGCTGCCATATAAAACGATCTTGGGTCTTGACTTCTTGAGCATCTAGAGTGCGCAATTCTTATTCGATTGGGATGAAATTTGACACGACGTGTTTTGTTATGATATCCAATAACTATGTGAAGTATGGTTCAAATCGGCCCATAACCTGATATAACTGCCATATAAACCGATCTTGGGTCTTGACTTCTTGAGCCTCTAGAGTGCGCAATTCGTATCCGATTGGAATGAAATTTTGCACAACGTGTTTTGTTATGATATCCAACAACTTTTAGAAGTATGGTTTAAATCGGTCCATGACCTGATATAGCTGCCATATAAACCAATCTTGGGTCTTGACATCTTGAGCCTCTAGAGTGCGCAATTCTTATCCGATTGAGATGAAATTTTGCACGACGTGTTTTGTTATGATATCCAACAACTGTGCCAGGTATGGTTCACATCGGTCCATAACCTGATATAGCTGCCATATAAACCGATCTTGGGCCTTGACTTCTTGAGCCTCTAGAGTGCGCTATTCTTATCCGATTGGAATGAAATTTTGCCCGACGTGTTTTGACATGATATCCAATAACTGTGCCAAGTGTGGTTCAAATCGGTCCATAAGCTGATATAGCTGCCGTATAAACCGATATTGGGTCTTGACTTCTTGAGCCTCTTGAGTGCGCAATTCTTATCCGACTGGGATGAAATTTGCACGACGTATTTTGTTATGATATCCAACAACTGTGTCAAGTATGGTTCAAATCAGTCAATAACCTGATATAGCTGCCATATAAATCGATCTTGGGTCTTGACATCTTGAGCTTCTAGAGTGCGCAATTCGTATCCGATTGAGATGAAATTTTGCACTAGTATTTTGTTATGATATCCAACAACTGCGCTAAGTATGGTTCAAATCGGTTCATAACCTGATATAGCTGTCATATAAACCGATCTTGAGTCTTGTCTTCTTGAGTCAATAGAGCGCGCAATTCTCATTCGATTTGGCTGAAATTTGCATGAGGTGTTTTGATATGACTTCCAATAACTGTGATAAGTATGGGGTAAATCGGTATAGAACCTGATATAGCTGCCATATAAAGCGATCTGGGATCTTGACTTCTTGAACCTCTAGAGTGCGCAATTCTTATCCGATTTGCCTGAAATTTTGTACAACGGTTCTCTCATGACCTTCAACATACGTGTCTGGTATGGCTCGAATCGATCAATAATTTTATACAGCTCCTATATAAACCTATCTCCCAATTTTACTTCTTGAGCCCCTACAAGGCGCAATTCTTATCCGAATGAACTGAAATATTACAAAATGACTTCTACAATGTTCAGCATTCACTTAGCGTCCGAATCGGACTATAACTTGGTATAGCTCCAATAGCATAACAGTTTTTATTCAATATTCTATGTTTCTCTAGAAAGAGATACCGCGCATAGAACTCGACAAATGCGATCAATGGTGGAGGGTATATAAGATTCGGCCCGGTCGAACTTAGCACGCTCTTCATGTTTGTTATTCTCTTGATCGTAGTAATATCTGTAGTATTTCTCTTTATTTAACTCCACCCCATGCATGTTCAATAGATGTAAGTATATGTGTTTGCCAGTCGAGTATTATGTTATGTACGTGTGTCTGTAAACGCTGGACACCTTAAACAGAGATAAGCTGTGTTCGGAAACTCAAAAATTGGTGCATATTTTTACTGGAAGTCGTTCGCGTACTTTATTTGCCAGCAGAAGAGTGCGCGAGAGGGAGCAAATTTTGACAGTTAGAAAATAGAGAACCTGCAAATTTTTATGGGGACTTTTCTTGCCAGCAGAAAGTTGCAACTTTGAACACATGTTTTGTAAAAGTCAGCTGATTTATTAAAATCAGCTGTTACATAAAAATACAAAACTTAACACCAAAATGGATCAAAAAGGCAGAGGTAAGTAAAAAACAAGTAAAAGCGTGCAAAGTTCGGCCGGGCCGAATCTTATATACCCTCCACCATGGATCGCATTTGTCGAGTTCTTTTCCCGGCATCTCTTCTTAGGCAAAAAAGGATATAATAAAAGATTTGCTCTGCTATTAGAGCGATATCAAGATATGGTCCGGTTTGGAACACAATTAAATTATATGTTGGAGACCTGTGTAAAATGTCAGCCAATTCGAATAAGAATTGCGCCCTTTGGGGGCTCAAGAAGTAAAATTGAGAGATCGATTTATATGGGAGCTGTATCGGGCTATAGACCGATTCAGATCATAATAAACGCGTATGTTGACGGTCATGAGAGAATCCGTCGTACAAAATTTGAGGCAAATCGGACAATAATTGCGACCTCTAGAGGCTCAAGAAGTCAAGATCCCAGATCGGTTTATATGGCAGCTATATCAAGTTATGAACCGATTTGAACCTAATTTGACATAATTGTTGAAAGTAAGAATAAAATACATCTCGCAAAATTTCAGCTAAATCGGATAGGAATTGCGCCCTAGAAGCTCAAGAAGTCAAGTCCCTAGATCTGTTTATATGACAGCTATATCAGGTCACAAACCGATTTGAACCATACTTGGCACAGTTGTTGGAAATCATAACGAAATACCACGTGCAAAATTTCATTTCAATCGGATAAGAATTGCGCACCATAGAAGCTCAAAAAGTCAAGACCCAAGATCGGTTTATATGGCAGCTATATCAGTTTATGGACCGATTTGAACCATACTTGGCACAATTATTGGATAAAAAAAACACGTTGTGCAAAATTTCATTCCAATCGGATAAAAATTGCGCACTCTAAAGGCTCAAGAAGTCAAGACCCAAGATCGCTTTATATGGCAGCTATGTTAGGTTATGGACCGGATTGGACCATACGTAACACTGTTATTGGACATCATAACAACACACGTTGTGCAAAATTCCATCCCAATTGGATAAGAATTGCGCATTCTAGAGGCTCAAGAAGTCAAGACTCAAGATCGGTTTATATGGCAGCTATATAAAAACATGGACCGATATGGCCCATTTACAATACCAACCGATCTATACTAATAAGAAGTATTCGTGCAAAATTTCAAGCGGATAGTTTTACTCCTTCGGAAGTTAGCGTGCTTTCGACAGACAGACAGACGGACGGACATGGCTAGATCGACATAAAATGTCGCGACGATTAAGAATATATAAACTTTATGGGGTCGCAGACGAATATTTCGAGTAGTTACAAACAGAATGACGAAATTAGAATACCCCCCATCCTATGGTGGAGGGTATAAAAATATATATTGGGTTGCCCAAAAAGTAATTGCGGATTTTTTAAAAGAAAGTAAATGCATTTTTAATAAATCTTAGAATGAACTTTAATCAAATATACTTTTTTTACACTTTTTTTCTAAAGCAAGCTAAAAGTAACAGCTGATAACTGACAGAAGAAAGAATGCAATTACAGAGTCACAAGCTGTGAAAAATTTGTCAACGCCGACTATATGAAAAATCCGCAATTACTTTTTGGGCAACCCAATATATTGTTTATAGGTAATTATTAAATTTGTTTCGTTTTTATATACTTTTAATCAAGATTCACGGAAGCAGCTAGTGATCAGTTACAGAAAACTCGACAAATGGTGTTGTAATTTTACCTCAAGTTGGTTTTTCTGCATTAGAAGGTAATTGAAACATTTTCGGAATTATTTGGAAATCTTGAAAAATTAAAACATTGTATTCTTCCAGACACCAAGAAAAGAGCAATTATCGGTTTCTTAAGTGTTTAGATGGCATCATCCTCATCGGAGAACTACGATGAAACCAACGCCGTTCCTTTGAATTTGTTAAGGAGGGAAGATGCTGCCATGGGATTGAGTGGGTCTAGCTAGGCTGTTAGACAAGTGACGCACTGTGGGATTAGAAACAAGTAAAAGCGTGCTAAGTTCGGCCGGGCCGAATCTTATATACCCTCCACCATGGATCGCATTTGTCGAGTTCTTTTCCCGGCATCTCTTCTTCGGCAAAAAAAGGATATAAGAAAAGATTTGCTCTGCTATTACAGCGATATCAAGATATGGTCCGGTTTGGACCACCATTAAATTATATGTTGGTGACCTGTGTAAAATGTCAGCCAATTCGAATAAGAATTGCGCCCTTTGGGGCTCAAGAAGTAAAATAGAGAGATCGATTTATATGGGAGCTGTATTGGGCTATATACCGATTCAGACCATAATAAACACATATGTTAATGGTCATGAGAGAATCCGTCGTACAAAATTTGAGGCAAATCGGATATAAATTGCGACCTCTAGAGGCTCAAGAAGTCAAGATCCCAGATCGCTTTATATGGCAGCTATATCAGGTTACAAACCGATTTGAACCATACTTGTCACAGTTGTTGGATATCATAACAAAATATTACGTGCCAAAATTCATTCAAATTGGATAAGAATTGCGCCCTCTAGAAGCTCAAGAAGTCAAGACCCAAGATCGGTTTATATGACAGCTATATAAGGTTATGAACCGATTTGAACCATACTTAGCCCAGTTGTTGGATATCGTAACAAAACACGTCGTGCAAAATTTCATTCCGATCGGATAAGAATTGCGCACTCTAGAGGTTCAAGAAATCAAAACCCCAGATCGGTGTATATAGCAGTTATATCAGGTTATGGACCGATTTGAACCATACTTGGTGGCACAGTTGTTGGATGTCCTAACAAAACACGTCGAGCAAAATTTCATCCCAATCGGATAAGAATTACGTACTCTAGAGGCTCAAGAAGTCAAGACCCAAGATCGGTTTATATGGCAGCTATATCAAAACATGGACCGATATGGCCCATTAGCGGCTAGCTTTACTCCTTCGGAAGTTAGCGTGCTTTCGACAGACAGACGGACATGGCTAGATCAACATAAAATTTCACGACGATCAAGAATATATATACTTTATGGGGTCTCAGACGAATATTTCGAGTAGTTACAATCAGAATGACGAAATTAGTATACCCCCCATCTTATGGTGGAGGGTATAAAAATTAGTGCAAATTAGTCTGCCAATTGTGAACGGATACAGATATCTTCAATGATAATAAAGTGTTCGTGGTCGCCATATGACCAAATAGAAAGCTCCCTTAGCCTCACATCAGTGGTCGTAGCAATTTATTTAGCCACAATATCCAAAGGCATTAGATGGTTAGTCCATTGTATCTTTGTCATCACAACAAGTGTACTTTTGTATACGGTGATGGCATGTAAAGCAGTTGTAGTTCTTTGTAGCCTTCGAAATGCGAGAAGGGAGATTGGTCCGAATGACTCCCCCTTGCTTGTGTCCTTTTCAGTTTTCAGTAGCGGGATCAGACTGTCCATCTTCCAAACATCGGGTACTATAATAGTGTTCATATAGGCTGAGGACAGTCGTAAGGTAATCGACTCCAGGCAGATCCAGATTCTTCACCACCAGTGTAGAGATTCTTTCTGAAACCAGCGCTTTGCGCGACTTGGTGCCACATATGATGCAGGGTTGTTGTTGTTGTTGTCGTTGTAGCAGTGTGTTGTACACTGAAAGACTCCATCGGGCCAATGCGGTACGTACAACCGGCTGCCATGTGATTGCACGATTTGTGATGGCTGTCCAGCTGCATGGAGATGGCTCCCCTTCTAGCCTTTTCACTCTCGGGTCAATAAGTTTTATTACGTTTATTTAAGGAAAATACCTCACAAGTATAGCCAGCATTTTTTTAAAATTGTTTTAAAAGCAAGCAAATAAAAAACAAACCAAAACAAAAGTCAGCTGTTTTTATGCAAATTTTCGCTGGAAGTCGTTCGCGTACTTTTGATTGCAATTTTTTTTTAAAAGAATAAATGGCTCTTACTCTCCTGCAAATTTTTACTGGAAAAGTACGCGAACGGACCTATTAATAGAGGACTTATCGCGAAGTTACCAGATGGGCCACATAAATGTGGCCAGCTAAAGGCAGTGGCCTAACGCAACACGAGTGAGTCTATTTAAAAGCGCGTATTGAAAATGTATCAGCAAGGAGCAGTTTTCAAATTGCAAAGCGAATAAGCCGATCAATAATCATTGTGAAATAAAGTAATTGTTAACGAACTGTTTTAATTGGAAGTAAAACATCCACAGTAAAAACGTAACGTAAAAATGGAGCTAGCAACTACCAATAACAAGGCGGAATTTCAAAAGCGGTTATTAGAGGAATTTGAGCGCCGTAAAATTGACTTCAACGAATATCGAGGTGATCTCGATATTTCGATAAGGAATGATGCCAGCGGCGAGGAAGTTTCGAAAGTAACTGCAAGTGATGTGAGTTTCGCAGCAATACTAGCCGACGTAAGTAAACACTTACCGAGTTCTAGCTGAAAAATTGGCAAATGTGGAAGGCCAAATTAAGGATCTGGATAAGATAATCTATACTCATGACGAGAAGCTTCTGGACATCGAGAAGAAAATTTCGGAACTGAAAATCAAAGATGGTCCATTGCGCATTATCGGCAGTGCCAGCGTTTAATGGAAATACAGCATTTGATGTATTCTAGTTCCAGTTCGAGAATCTCTCCTCCAGAAATTCATGGAATGACAACGACAAGGCAATTGAACTCCTGCTGGCGTAAAAGGGAAGTGAGGTAATACAAAGTATTCCCGCTCCCTCTAGAAAATCTATAGCGAAAATATAGATGCAATTCAACGTAAGTACGGGGGAGAACATAAGCAAGACATATACAGAATTGAATTGAGAGGACAAGTTCATAAATCAAACGAGACGCTACAGGATTTCGCAACAGAGGTAGAGCGACTAGTGTTACTCACATACCTAGGAGAAAACCATCTGTTGGTGAACCGCATGAAGATTGAGACCTTCGTCAATGGTATGCGTGATCCTGAAATTAAGTGTGCAACATATGCGTCACAAAAGGCTACATTCTCAAAACTGTGTAATTTGCGCTTGTGCAAAAAACGGCGAAAATAATTGCGAAACCCCAGGTTTACGAAGTGCGTAAACCCCAGGTTTACGAAGTGCGTAAGTTGGAGTACGGGGAATCGAAAACGGATATCGAGTTGGTGAAGGACGCAATTAAGTAGGCGATGGAAGAAATGAAACGGGAATCAAGTAAGCCTAAGAGAAAATGCTTCAATTGTGACAAACCTGGACACCTTGCCCGAGAATATAGCGCTAGACTTGAATTTACATCGCCACCTTTAAAGCTAAACCGACCTATTCCCGCAGGACATGGTCTGGCTTCCATGGATAATGGCTCCACAATCTCCGTAGCCATTGTTCAACAGGAAAACACCTACTTAATTACATCCTGTTACATCAATGGCGAAAGGGGCATCTTAACGTTGTAACGGGTGCATCAAAAGCTCTCATTAGGTTAGATTTGGTAAAAGGAATGATATCCCCGTTAAATGGCGTGAGACTGCGTAGGGCCAGTCAAATGAAAGGTTGTTATGGAATTGACTATCGCCAACAGATCTGTTAAATATAAGTTAATAGTAGCCGATATTGTGGACGAAGTTATAATTGGCGCCGATTTTATGATTGCGTTCGGTGTTAACCTGGATATGAAGCATCGTGTTATGACCTGGTTCAACATCGAAATACCGCTAAATATGGATTATGGTGCGGACGTCCCTATTAGACGTCTGACTACAAACTATCAAAAGACAATACTTCGGAATGGAGAACCAATTAGAAGGGAGCCAATGAATGGGGTTTGTGAAACAGGTAAAATGCGTTCTCATCCGCATCGCAAGGTGAAAAGTTTTGCTCGTACTCTGGAAAAACATCTACAAAAAGTGGCGGGAAGCGGCCAGAACGATCGAGATGTACACATATCAAAATTTGTGTTACCATTTATATCAGCCTTTGAACAGATTCAATCAGATTAAGGTGAGAGTGTTGTGAGGATCCCAAACTATAGATGCGTCTTCTAGGTTGAAACGAACTAAAAAAAGTGCATAAATTGTTTGTCACACAAGTATCATTAAATTCTCGGCTCCATCGTTTAATAAAACCAAGGCAGTGTAAGCTTTACCAACTGCATAGAGATATGGTGTCGAAAGTTTAAACATGGATCCATAAGTAGACCAAGACCTGTAAATGAATCAACTAATTCAAGCTCTTCGGATCCAGTAAAATATTCTATAATAAAAGGTTTTTGTCTTGAAAATCATATTGATTTGCATTTGTAAATATTCAGTTGTATAATATTAATATTGCATCACTCATAAAAGAGATCAAGGTACGACTGAAGATAATATTGATCATCTGGGTCATTAAAATACCTGAAGATTTTCACATCAAAATATTGTAATGCTTCATTATGGTAGTTAAGTCATTAATAAAAAAAAAAAAACAGGATCGGGCCGAGATGGCTACCTTGGGGAACATGGGACGAAACTATGATGGTCTTGTAGATAGCATTACCAAATTTCACATTTTAAATACGGCCACTCAGAATTGAATTTAGCTTTACTAAAATCCGCAAGCTTTACTAAATTCCGTGTATACAGTATCAGTATGTTTGTTGCCCCATCGTTGACCAGACATGTAAATTCTAACAGATTAATAACGGTTCTCTGGATTAACACTGAGATCCCTTTTTCTAGCTCAGTCTAACGCTATATGCAACACCCTCTCGACCCTTGTGCATAGCTGGCTCGGATCCTTACCCCTAAGAAGTATTATAACATCGTCTGCATAGCACACGGGTTTAAATCCTTCCTCAGTTAGCATTCGTAGTAGATTATTTATTGTGGTCACCCAAAGGAGTGGCGAACAAAGGTAGCCGTGTTTCCAATAACAAGTGTTATTAGGTCGTTAGAATTCAACAATTCTGCCAGGGCTTAATCCTACTTGAAATTCTTGTTTGAACCCTTGAGTGGAGCGGACGTATTGTTATTTCACTCCGCAAGAATTTTTCTGTAACTCGTAATAGCTCATTATTTTTGGAAGAAACATATAACTCACTCAAGGATAACTGCGATAAAGGTATCTATTAGGCGGTTGATGATCTGCGTCTGTTTCCAGTGGAGCGGCAAATCAAGAGCCCGGGAGTAGGCTTAGAATGGACTCCAAAGACCCAACACCTGCGGTGTTGGTATTAGGCCGTGGCATGTTGTCTGCTGCTCGACTGGTGGAGCGGCTGCTCCAGGATTCACTAGCCGACAGACGACTGGTCAGCAGGGGCTTTTGCCGAAGACACCTGGTTCGAGCCTCAAGGACAAGGCCGAACTTATATTCTCAACGCATGCCTATTTTTTGGCTAGGCCATCGGCCTTCCCCGGAAAACCAACACGCTCTTTGAGAAATTTAAATAATAGAAGACGCATCGCTCTCAGGTTTATTGAGAGGCTTGGTGCGAATGTTCCTAAGACTCACTAATTGGGCTCGGGAATGCGTTGCACAGGCTACCCCAAAGACTGCACGTTTAAATTCGGAAACTGCACCGCAGTCAGCCAAAAAGGCTGCAGTCACCTGGAGGGCATCCCATGCCTTAAAGAACTAGGGCGAACAACAGTAAGATGAGTCCAAGAACCTTTGCTAATGTCGCTAGGGACAGTTTGGTGATGGCAGTTGTCGACTGGTATCGAGTCTCCTCCTGTTTGGGACGATGCAGGCTGGTATCGAGGCCGATATATACTAATTGCCTTTGGCGATCAACGCTCAATTGAAATGTATCGTTGTGCGCTAAAAGAGATTGTTGAGATCTTGCCAGGTGCAGTCCTAGATTTAGTCAAGAACAAATATATTCCTTCTCGGCCAATGGCGCATGCTTGGATACCAAGGATTTCCTCAAATCCAGAATTGATATTTGGAAGACCAAGGGAATGTAATCCCAATCTTTCAACCACCGACTGGAAGATTGATAGATTAGATGAGGCTGATGGTGACCGGAGACATGCAATATTCGTACTAAACTCTGGCTCGCAGACCTCAACAATTCTTAAGGGTTTGTATCCTAGGGATTTAACAAGTTGAAACTGATGGTCTATAGATGCGGTGGGGTTGAGGAATCAGGAGACGACTCAGCAGTTGTTGCTGAACACTTGCCTGATGAACTATCGACCACATCGCTAAAGTCTGGCGGATTGCAGGAGACTGAAAATTGCACGGCCATGGTCGAGACAGGAGGGGATGGCATCGAAACAGGACCTGACAAGCAGTGTGTGGGTGGGTCACAAAGTTGGACTGAGCTCAATGTGTGCGCCCGCGGTGAAGCACGGAACTCAGAAAGTACTTCGACAGCAGCAGTTTGTGAAGCATCTAAGGAGAAATCGTCCACACCGCAACTGTCCAGTGTCCTGAGGAATAGTGCTTCCACAGCCTTCTCACTTCCTCCTGGATGCGTACAGAAGCTCATCGTGACAAGTTCTAACGTTTCTTGTGAGGATGAACTCCTGGTGGAATCAGAAGACGAGGCTAACACAACAGTGGTTGATGTTCTGAATCCTAACTATGGTCCGGTTTCTACAGATGCACCATTCTAAGGCCGCTTCGGCGGCACTAAAGATTCTCCTGATGGCTGCGGGGTCTGACGTGGTTCTAATCCAGGAACCATGGGTGTGTGTAGGAATGGTTCGCGAACTAAGAATTCCGGGATTTAAACTTCTCAATGGTACGGGGAATGGACGACACAAAGAATGTATTCTTGCAAAGGGTAGTCTAAATGTTTTTCTTCTTCCGTCGCTAAGCACTGCAGATTTAGTAGTAGTAAGCCTTGAAATACATAATACTGATTACTGGCTGTCTTCCCTTTATATGGCACACGATTCAGAGATGACACCTTCCAACCTTAAGTCGCTGGTTGAAGCTGCTTCTGTAGGGAAGAAAAGCCTTATTGTAGGAAGTGATGCTAATTCACATCACCAGATATTGGGAAATTCGCGTGTCAACGAAAGGGGTGAGTTGCTAATTGAATATATGATATGTTGCAATCTGGCGATTTGTAATAAGGGGGATAAACAGGCAGGAGGTACTAGATATAACCTTTGTATCGGAAGAATATGCGACTGGGAAGTGCTGGATGACCACAGCTTCTCTGATCATTGTTATATTAGTTTTAGTCTTATAGAAAATACTGAAGTAGTGGGTCCCTCGGCTAAACAGAAGAAATGCGGATTGGGATACATTTCGGGACAAATTCTGCACGTCAATCCCTTTTAGACTAGAAAAGGAAGTGGAAATAACGGAGGATATAGACAAAGTGGTCAAGCGGATCACGAAGGCCCTGAATGACTCGCTTGTGTCAGCATGCCCTAGTGCCAAGCCAAGCGGCAAACAGCGACCCCCTTGGTGGACCCCAGAGCTGGTTTGTCTAAGGAAGGACGGCAGAAAACTTTTCAACAGAGCAAAAGCCACAAGAGCAACAAACTATTGGGGCATCTATAAGGCTGAGCTAAGAAAATATAAGGGCGAGCTTCGAAAGTCTCAGAACAAATCCTAGGTAGAATTCTGCAGCTCCGTGGAGGATAAATCTGAGGCTTCTTAGCTAAGGAATATTCTGTCCTCGAGACTCATTACGGTGGGGTATATGCAGTAGTCAGAGAACGTATGAACAATGTCTAGTGAGGAAATACCAGAATTACTCGTTGTTACACATTTCCCTGGGAAATTCTCCAACGGACAACGTGGCGCCAGAAGAGGTTGTCACTGATATGCATTCGTCGAAGGAATTTGTGTCTGAGCCGAAAATCCTTTGGGCGATAAGAAGTTTCGACTCCTTTAAGCCGTCAGGCCCTGATGATGTATCACCCGTTGAACTACAAGCTGTGTCTGACAGACTGGTTTCCTGGCTTAGGGAGATATACTATGCTTGTATCGGAATGTCATAAATAACTGTGGGATGGAGGGACATGAAGGTCATTTTCATTTCGAAAGCAGGATAACCCTACCACCCGAAGGCAAAAGGATTTCCTCTGTCATCTTTTATGCTCAAGACTCTTGAGACGTTGATATGAATATTGAATATGATATTGAATATGGGGCTTAAATAAAAGGTATTTGAATGTAGAATACGAATCTGATATCCAAATATGGGACCAAATGTTTGGGGGGCCGCCTCTCACCAAAAACATCCCCCAAAGGGGACAAATTTACGACCATAGCAATATGGGGCTCAAATGATCAAATGAAAGGTCTTTGGGAGTAAAGCACGAATTTGATATCAATATTCGGGAAAAGTGTCTATGGGGCCACGCCACCCCCACAACACCACACAAATAGTTAGTATTTTCTGACTACTGCAATACGAGGCTCAAATAAGAGGGCTTTTTAAAGTGGACAATTAATCCGAAATATATTTTCAAGACCAACTCACTGAGTGGCCGCCCAATCCCCAAAACACACCCCAAGCCGGTCATGTTTGCCGACTATGGAAATATGGGGCTCAAATTAAAGGTATGTGGCAGTAGACCACGTATCTGATATCAACATTAGAGGCCATCTGTCTAGCGGACGTCCCACCACCATAACAACCGAAGACAATTAAAGAGATTGGAAATAAATATTCATAGTCTTTAGGGCCAATACCCCAAACCGGACATATACGCTGACTTTTGCAATAAGGAGTTTAAATGAGATTAGAAAACGAATTTGATATCCAATTTTTAGGCCAATGGCAATATGGGGTTCAAATAAATTATATAAAAATATATTAGAATAGAGCACGTTGCTGATATATTCTCCGGGCTTAGTGTTTGGGGGACTACACCACTCCCTAAAACACCCCTAAATCGGGCATATTTACCGACCATGACAATGTGGGCCTAAGTGAATGAAAGGCGCAGCGGAGTGGGCCCGGTCCAGCTAGATTCAAGTCAAACCAATTTTTTTTTTCTTGAAATTTCATATTCACCATATATTGGGTTGCCCAAAAAGTAATTGCGGATTTGTTAAAAGAAAGTAAATGCATTTTCAATAAAACTTAGAATGAACTTTAATCAAATATACTTTTTTTACACTTTTGTTCTAAAGCAAGCTAAAAGTAGCAGCTGATAACTGACAGAAGAAAGAATGCAATTACAGAGTCACAAGTTGTGAAAAAATTGTCAACGCCGACTATATGAAAAATCCGCAATTACTTTTTGGGCAACCCAATAGTACTGCCTAGAGGCAATTGATACGGAGCTCATAGTGATTAGGGGACGAAAAATATAGTAGATGTTCTGTTGTCTTTGACCAAGGATTTGAGTACAATGAAATCTTATTTAAAACATTTTAAAACTTACTTTTTGTATATTTGATTTTCTTCCAAGAATATTTTTAGAATGAAAACATTTTGGGAATAATAATGTTTCACAGTGAAATGCCCATGGTTTTCACCATTACTTTTTTGAAAAACTACAAAAATTTCTCTGATAACATAACACTTTTTTTAAAATTGTATCAGACATATTAGGAATGCCCTAATGATTGAAATCAGAATGTCTTTTTGCTACAAAATCTATTATCTACAAAAAGTAATCGTAATTTTCACAGTGAAACACGAACTGAATAACCAACTTAAGTGAAGAAATGTGTTACTATAATAATAGTCAGCAGACTTTTATCCATGAGTGGGAATTTGCCGCTAGGTCATTTGACATCAGCTAGTGGGCAAAGAAAGAGAAAATTCTACAACTGCAATAACGAAGACTCTTTTACCCTCCACCATAGGATGGAGGTATTCTAATTTCGTCATTCTGTTTGTAACTACTCGAAATATTCGTCTGAGACCCCATAAAGTATATATATTCTTGATCGTCATGTCATTTTAAGTCGATCTAGCCATGTCCGTCCGTCTGTCCGTTTATTAGTGTAGGTCGGTTGGGACTGTAAATAGGCCAAATCGGTCCATGTTTTGATATAGCTGTCATAAAACCGACCTTGAATCTTGACTTCTTGAGCCTCTAGAGGGCGCAAGTTTTATCCGATTTGACTGAAATCTTGCATGTGGTGTTTTGGTATCACTTCGAACAATTGCGCCAAGTATGGTTCAAATCGGTCCATGTTTTGATATAGTTGCCATATAAACCGATCTTGGGTCTTGACTTCTTGCGCCTGTAGAGGGCGCAATTCTAGTCTGATTAAACTGAATTTTGCACGTGGTGTTTTAGTGTCACTTCCAACAAATGTGCTAAGTATGATTCAAATCGGTTCTTAATCTGGTTAAGCTGTTGTATAAACCGATTTTGGATCTTGATTTCTTGAGCCAATAGAGCGCGCAATTCTCATACGAATTGGCTGAAATTTTGTATTAGGTGTTTTGTTATGACTTGCAATAACTGCGCTAAGTAGGGGACTTATAAAGACATGGTGGAAATTATAAGCATATGCGGCAATATTTTCATGAAATTTTTACAGGCCTTCTTTTCCATCAAAAACGGATTTTAGGATTGATTTTAATTGAGTTCAACATCATTTAAACAGAATTAAGTTATTCGTAAAAATTGGTCAACATTTATTTCTTGAAATATTTAACAATTATAGTTGCCCAATATTTTCAGTTTTTTGCGTAAAATTTTATGGAAATAAAAGTCATTTAAAACCATAAGACATAAAAGTCATAAAACTAGTTTGGAAGCAAAAATAAGTGCAAATGGAAACTTTTTTTTACACCCTCCACCATAGGATTCGTCGATACTCGAAATATTCGTCTGAGAACCCATAAAGTATATATATTCTTGATCGTCGCGACATTTTTTGTCGATCTAATAATGTCCGCCCGTCCGTCTGTCTGTCGAAAGCACGCTAACTTCCGAATCGTCGGTTGGTATTGTAAATGGGCCATATCGGTCCATGTTTTGATATAGTTGCCATATAAACCGATATTGGGTCTTGAGCCTCAAGAGTGCGCAATTTTTATCCGATTGGAATGAAATTTTGCACGACATGTTTTGTTATGATATCCAACAAATGTGTCAAGTATGGTTCAACAAGTATTGTTTAAATCCCACAACTGTGTCAAGTATAGTTTAAATCGGTCCATAACCTGATATAGCTGCCATATAAACCGATCTTAGGTCTTAACTTCTTGAGCCTCTAGAGTGCGCAATTCTCGGATTCTTCGGATGGATTGGAATGAAATTTTGCACGACGTGTTTTGTTATGATATCCAACAACTGTGCCAAGTATGGTTCAAATCGGTTCATAACCTGATATAGCTGTCATACAAACAGATCTGGGGACTTGACTTCTAGAGCTTGTAAAGGGCGCAATTCCTATCCGATTTGGCTGAAATTTTGCATGCCGTATTTTATTCTTACTTTCAACAACTGTGTCAAATAAGTTTGCAATCGGTTCATAACCTGATTTAGCTGTCATATAAACCGATCTGGGATCTTGACTTCTTGATCCTCTAGAGGTCGCAATTATTATCCGATATGCTTGAAATTTTGTACGACAGATCCTCTCATGACCATCAACATACGTGTTTATTATGGTCTGAATCGGTCTATAGCCTGATACAGCCCCAAATAAATCGATCTCTCTATTTTACTTCTTGAGCCTCTAAAGGGCGCAATTCTTATTCGAATTGGCTGACATTTTACTCAGGTCTCCAACATATAATTTAATTGTGGTCCAAACCGGACCATATTTTGATATCGCTTTAATAGCAGAGAAAATCTTTTCTTATAGCCTGTTTTGCCTAAGAAGAGATGTCGGGAAAAGAACTCGACAAATGCGATCCATGGTGGAGGGTATATAAGGTTCGGCCCGGCAGAACTTAGCACGCTTTAACTTGTTTTAAATGCTGAAGCTGATTCACTATAAATCGAAGATATTCGTACAATAAAATTTTCCAGAGGCGCCAGAAATATAGTTGGGAGATCGGTTACTATGAGAGCTATATAAGGTTATAAACAAATTAAGACCATAATTTGACACAGTTGTTAGAAATCAAAACAAAAAAATTGTGCCCTCTGGAAACTTAAGAAGTCAACATCCGAGATCGGTTTATATGGAGTTATACCATGTTATGAACATATTGGGTCCATACATGGATTGGCTATTGGAGACCAAAGTAGAAGTAGTTGTACAAATTTTCAGCGGAATCAGATATGAATTGCGTCTTCTGGAGACTCAAAAATTAGTTGACAACCACAGGATTTAAACCATGCTCAGTCCAGTTCTTAGAAATCATAACAAAAGTTCCACTCCACTTTGAACATATACCTAAGACAGTAAACGGCTTGTTGTACGTTCTAAAAACTATAAAGTAACCTCCAACAAGTAAAAGCGTGCTAAGTTCGGCCGGGCCGAATCTTACATACCCTCCACCATGGATCGCATTTGCCGAGTTCTTCTCCCGGCATCTCTTCTTAGGCAAAAAAGGATACAAGAAAAGATTTGCTCTGCTATTATTATATTATTACTTGTTGGAGACCTGTGTAAAATGTCAGCCAATTCGAATAAGAATTGCGCCCTTTGGGGGCTCAAGAAGTAAAATAGAGAGATCGATTTATATGGGAGCTGTAGCCCGATAGACCGATTCAAATCATAATAAACACGTATGTTGATGGTCATGAGAGGTTCCGTAGTACATAATTTCAGGCAAATCGGATAATAATTGCGGCCTCTAGAGGCTCAAGAAGTCAAGATCCCAGATTGGTTTATATGGCAGCTATATCAGGTTATTAACCGATTTGAACCATACTTGGCACAGTTGTTGGATATCATAACAAAACACGTCGTATAAAATTTCATTCCAATCGGATAAGAATTGCGCACTCTAGAGGCTCAAGAAGTCAAGACCCAAGATCGGTTGGTATGGCAGCTATATCAGGTTATAGACCGATTTGAACTATACTTGGCACAGTTGTTGGATATCATAACAAAACACGTCGTGCAAAATTTCATTCCAATAGGAAAAGAATTACGCACTCTAGAGGCTCAAGAAGTCAAGACCCAAGATCGGTTTATATGGCAGCTATTTCAGGTTATAGACCGATTTGAACCATACTTCGCACAGTTGTTGTATATCATAACTAAACACGTCGTGCAAAATTTCATTCCAATCGGATAAGAATTGCGCACTCTAGAGGCTCAAGAAGTCAAGACCCAAGATCGGTTTATATGGCAGCTATATCAAAACATGGACCGATATGGCCCATTTACAATACCAACCGACCTACACTAATAAGAAGTACTTGTGCAAAATTTCAATCGGTTAGCTTTACTCCTTCGGAAGTTAGCGGGCTTTCGACAGACAGACGGACGGACATGGCTAGATCGACATAAAATGTCGCGACGATTAAGAATATATATACTTTATGGGGTCTCAGACGAATATTTCGAGTAGTTACAAACAGAATGACGATATTAGTATACCCCCATCTTATGGTGGAGGGTATAAAAAGTAAATTTAAGTTAGGAATTCCGTGCTGCTTACAAAATTCTTAATTGTTTTCAATACCATTCCCCTGAGTTGGTTCACTTGCCGCACTGATTTTACATAAGTGAGCTCGTAGTCCTATATGTCCATGTGACATCCTCAGAGAAGGCGTTAATCTGAGGCGAGCTGAGGAACGCTCACATAAAATCCTGGGTAAAGTTCTGTAGCTCCGTGGAGGATACATCTGAGGCCCCCATGCTATGGAAGATTCTGCCCTCGAGACCTATTACTGTGTGGTATATTCAGAAGTCCGAGAATATGTGAACAATGTCTAGTGAGAAAACATAAGATATGTCATCCTTTATGCTAATAGACTCTTGAGAGGTCGTTAGAAACTTATCTTAGGGCAACGATCCCTGGAGATCGCCTGTCGCGTCAGCAGCATGCATATAGTAAAGACAAATCCACTGAAACAGCCCTTCACGGTTTCTCTCGCTGTCAAGGAATATGCAATGGTAGAATTTCTTGACATTGAAGGTAATTTCAATAATGTAAAACCGATGTCAATCATGAAGGAATGGGAGTTTCTAGGCATCAACTCTACCGTAAGAAAATTTATTGAAAACTTACATACTAAAAGATGCATTACGGCATGCTTGTGATCTGTGGATCTAAAAACATGGGTTAGTTGGGGAACGCCTCAAGGAGGTGTACTGTCTCCTCTATTTTGGAATATAGCCATCAACAATATATTATTGTCCCTGGAATAAAAAGGCGTAAAAGTGGTCGCGTATGCTGATGACGTGGCAATTGCGCTTAGCAAAGTGGGCTACCGAAAGTGGTCTGGGTATAATTTCGTGCAAGACAGAAGTAGTTCTTTTCAGCAGGAGATAATAGTTGCCTACAGTGGAATCTGCCTCCTTGGGTGGAGAGAATGTTCCATTTATAGAAAGCGCAAAATACCTGGGTGTTTTGCTGGACAGGAAACTGAACTTCTAATCCAAAATTTTTGAAAGGACAAGAAAGGCCACTCTTGCCTATAAACCTGCAACAGTGCCATTGGCAAAAGTTGGGGGTTTAGACCGCGTTCATGCATTGGGTATATACTGCAGTTGTCAGACCTATAATGCTATATGGTATTGTGGTCTGGTGGACGGCGCTTCAAATAACCTCCTACTGCTCAATACTTAACCGTATCCAAAGGATGGCTTGTTTGTGCATCACAGCCGCACTGAGGACGACACCATCTGATGCACTGAATTTAATGCACCTTATGCCTCTGGACATTGTGGCCTCCCAAATCGCAGGTGCAGCACTATATTTAGTCAAGAAGGAAGATATTCCTTCTCGACCAATGGCGCATGCTTGGTGCCAAGGATTTCCTCAGATCCTGAATTGATTTTTGAAGACTAAGGGAATTTTATCCCAATCTTTCAACCACCGACTGGAAGATTGGTAGATTGGATGAGGCTGATGGTGACCGGAGACATGTAGTATTCGTACTAAACTCCGGCTGTCTCGCAGACATCAACAATTCTTAAGGGGTTGTATCCTCCGGATTCAACAAATTGAAACTGATGGTCTAAAGAAGCGGTGGGGTTGGGGAATCAGGAGACGACTCAGCAGTTGTTGCTGAACACTTGCCTGATGAACTATTGACCACATCGCTAAAGTCTGGCGGATTGCAGGAGACTTAAAATCTCCCTGCCACAATCGTGACAGGAGGGTATGGCATCGAAACGGCGCCCGAACCGCCCATACAAAGTTGGACTGGGCTCAAAGTGTGCTCCAGCGGGAAAGCACGGAACTCAGAAAGTACTTACAGCAGCAGTTAGTGAAGCATTTAAGGGAAAATCGTCCACACCGCAAGTGCCAAGTGTCCTGAGGAAGAGTGGTTCCGAATCTTGTAAGGATGAACTCCTGGTGGAATCAGAGACGAGACTAACACAATGATGGTGGCACTAAAGGTCCTCCTGATGGCAGGGGGACTTGACGTGGTTCTTATCCAGGAACCATGGGTGTGTGGAGGAATGGTTCGTGGACTAAGAATTCCGGGATTTAATCTTCTCAAGGGAACGGGGAATAGATGACACAGAGCCTGTATTTTAGCAATGAGTTGTCTAAATGTTTTTATACCCTCCACCTTAGGATGGTGGTTATACTAATTTCGTCATTCTGTTTGTAACACCACGAAATATGCGTCTAAGACCCTATAAAGTATATATATTTTTGATCGTCATGTCATTTTAAGGCGATCTAGCCATGTCCGTCCGTCTGTCTGTCGAAAGCACGTTAATTTTCGAAGGAGTAAAGCTAGCCGCTTGAAATTTTACACAAATACTTCTTATTAGTGTAGGTCGGTTGGCATTGTAAATGGGCCAAATCGGCCAATATTTTGATATAGCTGCCATGTAAACCGATCTTGGGTCTTGACTTCTTAAGCCCCTAGAGTGCGCAATTCTTATCTGATTTTATTGAAATTTTGCACGTAGTGTTTTGGTATCACTTCCAACCACTGTGAGTAGCATGGTTTACATCGGTCAATGTTTTGATATAGCAGCCATATAAACCGATCTTGGGTATTGATTTCTTGAGCCTCTAGAGTGCGCAATTCATGTCCGATTTTATTGAAATTTTGCACATAGTGTTTTGGTAGCACTTCCAAGAACTATGTTAAGTAAGATTTAAATAGGTCCATGTTTTGATATAGCTGCCATATAAACCGATCTTGAGTCTTGACTTCTGGAGCCTCTAGACGGCGCAATTCTCTTCCGATTTAACTGAAATTTTGCACGCAGCGTTTTGGTAGTACTTCCAACAACTACGATAAGTATGGTTTTAATCGGTCCATGTTTTGATATAGCTGCCATATAAACCGATCTTGGATCTTGATTACTTGAGCCTCTAGAGGGCGCAATTCTCGTCCGATTTAACTGAAATTTGGCACGTAGTGTTTTGATATCATTTTCAACAACTGTGCTAAATATGATTCAAATCGGTTCAAAATCTGGTATAGCTGTCATATAAACCGAACTTGGATCTTGACTTCTTCCTTCACTATACGTGTCTAATATAGTCTGAGTCGATCAATAGCTTGATACAGCTCCCATATAAACCTATCTCCCGATTATGCTTCTTGAGCCCCTACGAGGCGCAATTCTTATTCGAATGAACTGAAATATTACACAATGACTTCTACAATGTTCAGCATTCATTTATGGTCCGAATCGGACTATAACTTGATATAGCTCCAATAGCATAACAGTTCTTATTCAAAATTCTATGTTTGTCTAAAAAGAGATACCGCGCATAGAAATTGACAAATGCGATCAATGGTGAAGGGTATATAAGATTCGGCCCGGCCGAACTTAGCACGCTCTTACTTGTTCTTCCTCCTTTGTCACTAAGCACTGACGATTTAGTAGTAGCCAGCCTTGAAATAAACAAGACTCATTACTGGCTGGCTTCCATATATATGGCACACGATTCCGAGATGCCGCCTTCAAACATTTAGTCGCTGGTTGAAGCCGCTTCTGTAGGGAAGAAAAACCTTATTGTAGGAAGTAATACTAATGCACATCATCAGAAATGGGGAAGTTCGGATGTCAACGAAAGGGGTGAGCTTCATATTGAATATATTATGAGTTGCAATCTGGCGATTTGTAATAAAGGGAATAAAACAACTAGGAACAAGCAGGAGGTATTAGATATTCCCTTTGTATCGGAAGATATAAGTGGAAGAATATGCGACTGGGAAGTGTTGGATGACCACAGCTTCTCTCATCATCGTTTTATTAGTTTTAGCCTTGTAGAAAATACTGAAGTAGTGGTCTCTCGGCTAAACAGAAGAAAGTCGGATTGGGATAAATTGTGGCACAAATTCTGCACGTCTATCCCTCTAGACCAGAAATGGAAGTGGAAACGGAGGATATAGACATAGTGGTCAAGTGGATCACGAAGGCCCAGAATGACTCGCTTTTGCCAGCATGCCCTAGTGCCAAGCAAGGGGGAATAGAGCGACCGCCAGGGTGGACCCCAGAGCTGGGTGGTCTAAGGAAGGACTGCAGAAAACTCTTCAACAGAGCAAAAGCCACTAGAGAACCACACGATTGGGACATCTATAAGGCTGAGCTAAGAAAATATAAGGGGAGCTTAGAAAGGCTCAGAACAACTCCTGGGTTGAATTCTGCAGCTTAGTGGAGGATACATTTGAGGCCTCTAGGCTAAGAAAGATTCCGTCCTCAAAACCTATTACTGTGGGGTATATTCAGAAGTCAGAGAATGTATGGACAACGTCTGGTGGCGAAAACATTAGAACAACTAGTTGATACACATTTCCCGGGAAATTATCCGACGGACAACGTGGCGCCAGAGGAGGTTGTCACTGGTGTGCATTCGTCGGAGTCTATTAGGGAAATTGTGTCTGAGCCGAAAATCCGTTGGGCGATAAGAAGTTTCGACTCCTTTAAGTCGTCAGGCCTGATGATGTATCACCATTTAAATTACAAGCTATGTCTGATAGACTGGGTCCCGGGCTTACGGAGGTATACTCTGCTTGTATCAGAATGTCATATATACCTGTAGGATGGAGGGACACGAACCGACGTCAATCATAAAGGACTTGGAGTTTCTAGGCATCAACTCTACCGTAAGAAAGTTTATTAATAACTTACTTACTAATAGATTCATTACTGCAGGTTTGGGATCTTTGGATGCAAAAAGATCCAGCAGAGGAACCTAGCCAATAACAATATATTATTGTCTCTGGAAGAAAAAGGCGTAAAAGTGGTCGCATATGCTGATGACGTGACAATTGCAGTTAGGGGAAAGATTCCCAGCACTCTAAGAGCTATAGACTCTAAAGTTGGGTGTTTCGACTGCGTGTCTTGCATTGGGTATATACTGCAGTTGTGGTCTGGTGGACGGCGCTTCAAAAATCCACCTACTGCTGAAGACGCACTGAGGACGACAACACCTGATGCACTGAATTTAATGCTATATTTTATGCCTCTGGACATTGTGGCTACCCAAATTGCAGCGACCACTGCCGTGAGGTTAAGGGAGCTTTCTCAAGTGTCATGTGGCGGCTACGGACACTGTGTTATCCTTGATACAATATCCGATGTTCCAGACTGTGTGGATTACACCCTACCTGAGTAGTTATTTGATAAAAATTACTGTACCACTATTCTTGATAGGACCGATTGGAACTTCAATATCCCTGGTAACAGAAGTTACATAGACTTCTATACGGATTGTTCCAAACTAAACGACTAGGTGGGCTTTGGGGTGTACTCTAGGGACCTAGAACTGGTCATATCGAAAAGGTTACCCGACCACTGCAATGTGTATCAAGCAGAGATGCTTGCAATTAAGGAAGTTGTGGAATGGCTATATAATGCCATCACGACGATTAGCATAAATATCTTTTCAGACAGCCAAGCAGCCATTAAATCCCTGGAGAACGCTTTTCTGAACACAAAAGCCGCCCTCGACTGTCGCAGATCTCTCAACAAGATGGCTGAACAGTTCAAAATT
Organism: Stomoxys calcitrans; assembly: GCF_963082655.1. Lineage (NCBI taxonomy): Eukaryota > Metazoa > Arthropoda > Insecta > Diptera > Muscidae > Stomoxys > Stomoxys calcitrans. Next base: position 131,558,838 of record NC_081552.1, on the reverse strand, counting down.
AACATGATCTGGGTGCCGGGCCACGGAGATATCCCAGGGAATTGTAAAGCGGTTGAGCTTGCGAGACCAGGAACTACCCTACACATTCCAAGGATACTGGAATCTGTGGCTATGCCTCTAGCGATCTGGATGGTTCAATGGTAGGAACTAGAAGGCATCTTCCTTCTTCTGTTCCTGTGGTATCAGACTGGACAAAAAAGTCAAAGTGAGTTTGACCTATATCATGGTATGGACTAACTTAGACCATACTTGGTACAGTTGTTGGGTGACATACTAAAACGATGTGTATAAAATTTCAGCTAAATTGAATAAGAATTGCGCCCTCTCAAAGCTCATGAAGTCAAGACCCAAGACCTGGGGGCGGCCTTGCTCCGATGCGCCTTCTTTTACTTTATATGGAACAAAAGTTTCCTTGGAATATTTATTTTCGACAATTAAAGAGCTTTTGGTGAAATACCATGCTACGAAAATAGTATATCGCTTGACTAATTGTTTAACAATATAAGTGCCTTTGTCCGAATCCCATATGATCTTTATTGGTCTAAGAATTTAAGTTTGGATGTAAGGTATATGGAGGATGTTTTTGTGCAGGGACGGTCCCCCAAACACTTGGTCCCATATTTGGATGTCAGATTCTAATTCTACACTCAAAAACCTTTTATTTAATCCCCATATTCTCATGGCCAGTAAATAAGTCCTGTTTAGGGGTGTGTTTTGGGGAAGGGGTGGACCCTCAGAAATGTGGTCCCACACTTGGATATCAGATTCATATTCTACCCGCAAATACCTTTCATTTGAGTCCCATATTGCCGTGATCGGTAGATATGTCGTATTTAGGGGTGTTTTGGTGGATGGGTGGTGTTGGGGGTGGCGTGGCCCCATAGACTTTTTCCCGAATATTGATATCAGATTTGTGCTTTACTCCCAAAGACCTTTCATTTGAGCCCCATGTGGCTATGGTCGTAAATGTGTCCCCTTTGGGGAGGTTTTTGGGGAGAGGCGGCCCCCCAAACACTTGGTCCCATATTTGGATATCAGATTCTAACTGTACACTCAAATACCTTTTATTTAAGCCCCATATTCCCATGGTCAGTAAATAAGTCCCGTTCGGGGAGTGTTTTGGGAAGGTGTGGACCCCCAGAAACGTGGTCCCACATTTGGATATCAGATTCGTATTCTATTCGCAAATACCTTTCATTTGAGTCCCATATTGCCATGGTCGGTAAATATGTCCGATTTAGGGGTGTTTTGGGGATTGGGGTGGTCCCCCTAGCACTTGGTTCGACAAATGGATATCAGATACGTGTTCTTATCCTAAATACCTTTCATTTGAGTGCCATATTGTCATGATTGGTCTAAATATATGTTTGGTAGGTTTTAGGGTGGGGCATCCCCCCTAGGTACCCCATCCGAAATTTGGATACCAAATTTTTATTTTTAGGATACTATATGACAGCACACAAAATTTCGCTTAAATCGCACAACCCATCTCCGAGATCTGGCGTTTCTGAAAATTAGGGTAAGTGGGAGGGCCCGTCCCCCCTTCAGATATCAAAAAAATCTAGTACCCTATTTTTACCACGGGATCATTATGCACCATCTGTGAAAATTTCAAGAAAATCGGTTCAGCCGTTTATGAGTCTGTAAGGATCACACAAACATACAAACAAACAAACAAACACAAATTGATTTTTGTATATAAGGTATGTGCAAGAGCGTCTTGCTTTATCCCTTCGAAAGTTAGCGTGCTTTTAAAGACAGACGGACGGACGGACATGGTTTGATCAACTTAAAATGTCAAAATGATCAAGAATGTATATACTTTATGGGGCCTTAGATGAATATGTCGAGGTCTTACAAACGAAATGACGAAATTTGTGCAGACCAATCCTGTGGCGACCAATCGGATGGGGAATCTCGACTTTGCATTTTGAGAATTCGAGGGTTTTCCAATTTTAAAATTAAATGTGCTTTTTTTGAAGTACACATTGCACCCGTTTAAACTGACAATGACACTATTTTTCTTTTGACCAAAAAATTAAAAAAAAAATCAATTTTATACCCACCACCGACGGATGGGGGTATATTCATTTTGTCATTCCGTTTGCAACACATCGAAATATTCATTTCCGACCCTATAAAGTATATATATTCTTGATCAGCGTAAAAATCTAAGACGATCTAGCCATGTCCGTCCGTCTGTCTGTTGAAATCACGCTACAGTCTGTAAAAATAGAGATATTGAGCTGAAATTTTGCACAGATTCTTTTTTTGTCCATAAGCAGGTTAAGTTCGAAGATGGGCTATATCGGACTATATCTTGATATAGCCCCCATATGGACCGATCCGCCGATTTAGGGTCTTAGGCCCATAAAAGCCACATTTATTATCCGATTTTGTTGAAATTTGGGGCAGTGAGTTGTGTTAGACCCTTCGACATCCTTTGTCAATTTGGCTCAGATCGGTCCAGATTTGGATATAGCTGCCATATAGACCGATCCTCCGATTTAGGGTCTAAGGCCCATTAAAGCCACATTTATTACCCGATTTCGCTGAAATTTGGGACAGTGAGTTGTCTTAGGCCCTTTGACATGTTTCTTTAATTTGGTCCAGATCGGTTCAGATTTGGAGATAGCTGCCATATAGACCGAGCCTCCGGTTTAGGGTTTTAGGCCCACAAAAGCCTCATTTATTATCCGATTTTGATGAAATTCGGGGCAGTGAATTGTGTAAGGCCCATCGACATCCTTCGTTAATTTGGCCCAGATCGGTCCAGATTTGGATATATCTGCCATATAGATCGATCCTCCGATTTATGGTGTAAGGCCCATAATAGCCAAATTCATTATCCGATTTTGCTGAAATTTGGGACAGTGAAATGTGTTAGGCCCTTTGATATATTTCTTTAGTTTGGTCCAGATCGGTTCAAATTTGGATATAGCTGCCATATAGACCGATTTCTTGATTTATGGTTTTGGGCCCATAAAATGCTCATTTAGTGTCCAATGTCGCCGAAATTTGGAACAGTGAGTTAAGTTAAGCCTCTTGACATACTTCTGCAATATCGCACAGATCGGTCCAGATTTGGATATAGCTGCCATATAGACCGATATCTAGGTTGTAGGTTTTGGGGCCATAAAAGACGCATTTATTGTCCGATGTCGCTGAAATTTGAGACAGTGAGTTTGGTTAGGCTCTTAGACGTCCTTCTTCAATTTTGCCCAGATCGGTCCAGATTTGAGTATAGCTGCCATATAGACCGATCTCACGATTTAAGGTTTAGGGCCCATAAAAGAGGCATTTATTGTCCGATTTCGCCGAAATTAGGGACAGTGCTTAGTGTTAGGCTCTTCGACATGTTTATGCAACTTGGCCCAAATCGGTCCAGATTTGGATATAGCTGCCATGTAGACCGATATCTCGATTTAAAGTCTTGGCCCCATAAAAGGCGCATTTATAATCCGATTTCACTGAAATTTGACACAGTGACTTATGTTCGGCTTTTCGACATCCGTGTCGTATATAGTTCAGATCGGTATGAGGTATATGAGCATAAGGTATGAAATTTTCACCGAAATTTGATGAAAGGTGGTTTACATATATAGCCGAGGTGGTGGGTATCCAAAGTTAGGCCCGGCCGAACTTAACGCCTTTTTACTTGTTTATTTTTTTTTACTTTCACACAGTATAACATTTAACTGAATTATGGTTTGTTGGCGTATCTCACCCAAAACTTCTGCAGATAAAAATTAAAAATAGAATATCCCCGATACCAATGGAGATATTGTATACCCCAGGCAGATTTTTTGGAGGATTTTTGTGCACTATCCAACAAAAGGAAAATTTTGTCCACAAATGAAGATTTGGCAGCCCGCTCAATTTTTCGAACTGCCGAGGTGACTATCTTTAGGGCTCTACCAAGAGACGCCCGGATCACCTAGGACCTTGAAATTTTGCACATGATCTCAATAACACCTTAGCTCAAACCATTTCAATTTTCAAAGAGTTACCTCTATTTGTTACTAGTTTTTTTTCGATTCGATGATGAAAATCCACATGTGCTTCAAGTATCAACTCTACATCCACAAAAAATAACTGTTTGGTGAGGCGTCGTTGGGCTATACTTCTTCGTCGACGACGCCAATTATCACGTTACCGTGAACGGACAAAGCTACCACACCATGCTCACAGTTTATTTTTGGCGTAAATTGGAAGATATGGAACTGGACGATATGTGGTTTCAACAGGACGGTGCCACAAGCCGCACAGTATATATTACAATCGATGTGTTGAAGAGTTAGTTTGATGTGCGTGTTATCTCAAGAAATGGCTCAGTCGATTGGCCGCTGGTTTGCGTTTTATTAACAAAAAAAAAAAACAAGTAAAAGCGTGCTAAGTTCGGCCGGGCCGAATCTTATATACCCTCCACCATGGATCGCATTTGTCGAGTTCTTTTCCCGGCATCTCTTCTTAGGCTAAAAAGGATATAAGAAAAGAGTTGCTCTGCTATTAAAACGATATCAAGACATGGTCCGATTCGGACCACAATTAAATTATATGTTGGAGACCTGTGTAAAATTTCAGCAAATTCGTATACGAATTGCGCCCATTGGGGCTCACGAAGTAAAATAGAGAGAACGATTTATATGGGATCTGTATCGGGCTATTGACCGATTCAGAACATAATAAACACGTTTGTTGATGGTCATGAGAGGATCCGTCGTACAAAATTTCAGGCATATCGGATAATAATTGCGACCTCTAGGGGTCAAGAAGTCAAGACCCCAGATCGGTTTATATGGCAGCTATATCAGGTTATGAACCGATTTGAACCTTATTTGACACAGTTGTTGAAAGTAAAAATAAAATACGTCATGGAAAATTTCAGCCAAATCGGATAGGAATTGCGCCCTCTAGAAGCTCAAGAAGTCAAATCCCCAGATCTGTTTATATGACAGCTATATCAGGTTATGAACCGATTTCAACCATACTTGGCACAGTTGTTGGATATCATGACGAAATACTTCGTGCAAAATTTCATTCCAATCGGACAAGAATTGCGCACTCTAGAGGCTCAAGAACTCAAGACCCAAGATCGGTTTATATGGCAGCTATATCAGGTTATGGACCGATTTGAACCATACTTGGCACAGTTGTTAGATATAATTACTAAACACGTCGTGCAAAATTTCATTCTGATCGGATAAGAATTGCGCACTCTAGAGGCTCAAGAAATCAAGACCCTAGATCGGTTTATATGGCAGCTATATCAAAACATGGACCGATATGGCCCATTTACAATACCAACCGACCTACACTAATAATAATAATAACTAATAATTTCAAGCGGCTAGCTTTCCTCCTTCGGAAGTTAGCGTGCTTTCGACAGACAGACGGACGGACGGGCAGACGGACGGACGGGCAGACGGACGGACGGGCAGACGGACGGACGGGCAGACGGACGGACGGGCAGACGGACGGACGGGCAGACGGACGGACGGGCAGACGGACGGACGGGCAGACGGACGGACGGGCAGACGGACGGACGGGCAGACGGACGGACATGCCTAGATCGACATAAAATTTCACGACGATCAAGAGTATATATACTTTATAGGGTCTCAGACGAATATTTCGAGTAGTTACAATCAGAATGACGAAATTAGTATACCCCCCATCTTATGGTGGAGGGTATAAAAAAACAAGTTGTCAAGCCTTATTGGAAAATCCGATATAAAAACTAGGCAGTTGCAAACCATGTGCAGTTGCGATGCTAGGAAGTATGGACAATCGAACGCGCACTATAAACGCAAACGAAATGCAAGCTTCGTAATCCGCTTCGATTGTTGTCGCTTTTTGGCTACGTTTTTAATAATTTGCAGTTTGGCGTATTCGGTCATTGTTACCCATAAACATTCGATGATTTATGACCAAAATCTTTGTCATTAAATCGTTCACACATTTGTTTATTTCTATGATCTTATTTATTCTCCTGGGCAACTCGTCACCGCATTGGTTCCAATAGAATCTACTATTTGCAACCAAGAGGCAGTTTGGTTTTTTTTTTTTATGCGGCTTCCCTTTATGCATCATATATCATATGATTTATGTATCCCCAACAAAAGAAAAAATAAACAAAACACCAGCAGTATACCATCTGATCTGTGCCGTTACAAATCGGCTTAAATCGCCACATATTCTTCTCGCAACCAAGCACAGTTCGTGATTTCGAGTGTAGACAATAACGGCAATGTTGGCAGAGGTCTGATCTTTCAGGCGGGCAGGAAAAGTAATTGGCTAAGTTTAAATTCATTCGATCAGGGCAATTGCAAATCCCTTCAAGATCACCAATGTACTTATATGACTGCTTGATTTATTGCCACTGGTTATTTGGTAAATGCGTACAAAGTAACTCTAAGCTAAATGCATGAGAAAAGAGAACAGAAAAAAAAAATTGGGCGCTATTTGCTCATATTTCGATGTAATCACACATTGGTTCCTTATAAGTTGTATCTTCTTTATTTATTAGAATTTATTTACTTACTAGCAGACCCGGGCCCGCTCCGCTGCGCCTTCTATTACTTTATATGGAACAAAAGTTTCCTTGGAATATTTATTTTCAATAATTAAAGATCTTTTAGTGAAATACCATGCTACGAAAATAGTATACCGCTTGACTAACAGTTTAACAATATAAGTGCCTTTATGTAAAACCCATATGATCTTTATTGGTCTACGAATTTAAGTTTGGATGTAAGGTGTACTCCATTCTTAAAATACTTCATTTCAGCCCGATACTTGGCCCTGAAAATATATCAGCATCGTGCTTTTGTCTCAAATACCATTTATTTAAACCCCATATTGCCATTGGCTGAAGAGGAGTTTACAGGATGAGGCGTCCCCCAAACACATGGCCCCAAAATAGGTTATCAAATTCGTTTTCTAATCTCAAATACCTTTCATTTGAGCCACATATTGGCATGGTCGAACAATTTTTTCCCTCTGGGGGTGTTTTGGGAAAGGGGTGATGCCCTAAATACATGGTCCTACATTTGGATATCAAATTCGTATTCTACTCCCAAATACCTTTATTTGAGCCCCATATTGCGATGGTAAGTAAAAAAGTTGCTGTTTGTGGGGTATTTTGGGAAAGGGGGTCTACTACCGGCCTCAAAATTGGATATCAAATTCGTTTTCTAATCTCATTTAAACTCCTTATTGCAAAAGTCAGCAAATATGTCCGGTTTGGGGTATTGCCCCTAAAAGCTATAAATATTTAGTTCCACTCTCTTTAAGACTCAAATTGTCTTGGTGAGCAAATACGTCCTATTTGGGGGTTGTTATGGTGGTGGGACGTCCCCTCGACAGTTGGTCCCTAATGTTGATATCAGATACGTGGTCTACTCCCATATACCTTTAATTTGAGCCCCATATTTCCATAGCCGGCAATCATGATCAGCTTGGGGGGTGTTTTGGGGGATGGGCGGCCACTCAGTGAGTTGGCCTTGAAAATATATATCGGATTGGTGTTCCACTGCAAAAATCCTCTTATTTGAGCCTCATATTGTAGCAATCAGCAAATTCTTACTTTTTGAATGGTGTTGTGGGGGTGGGGTAGCCCCATAGGCATTTTTCCCGAATATTGATATCAAATTCGTGCTTTACTCCCAAATACCTTTCATTTGAGCCCTATGTTGCTATGGTCGTAATCGTGAGAGGCAGCCCCCCAAACACTTGGTCCCATATTTGGATATCAGATTCGAATTCTATACTCAAATACCTTTTATTTAAGCCCCATAATCCCGTGGTCAGTAAATAAGTCCTCTTTGGGAGGTGTTTTGGGAAAGGGTGGGACCCCCAGAAACGTGGTCATACATTTGGATATTAGATTTGTATTTTACTCGCAAATACCTTTCATTTAAGTCCCATATTGTCATGGTCGGTAAATATGTCCAATTTCGGGGTGTTTTGGGGCTTGGGGTGCTCCCCCTAACACTTGGTCCGACAATTGGATATCATATACGTTTTTTTTATCCTAAATACCTTTCATTTGAGTCCCATATTGTCGTGATTGGTCTAAATATATGTTTGGTAGGTATTAGGGTGGTGCAGCCCCCTAGGTACCCCATCCGAAATTTGGATACCAAATTTTAATTTTTAGGGTACTATATGAGAGCACACAAAATTTTGCTTAAATCGCGCCACCCATTTCCGAGATCTGGCGTTTCTGAAAATTATGGTAAGGGGGAGGGTCCACCCCCCTTCAGATATCAGAAAATGTAATACCCTATTTTCGCCACGGGGTCAATATGCACCATCTGTGAAAATTTCAAGAAAATCGGTTCAACGGTTTCTGAATCTACAAGGAACACACAAACACACAAACAAACCTACAAACAAACACAAATTGATTTTTATATATAAGATTAAAACCTTTTAATATTTTGTTTTTATACTCACCACCAATGGATGGGGGTATATTCATTTTGGTATCCGCTTGCAACACATCGAAATATCCATTATGTTGGGTTGCCCTAAAAGTAATTGCGGATTTTTTTAAAAGAAAGTAAATGCATTTTTAATAAAACTTAGAATGAACTTTAATCAAATACACTTTTTTAACACTTTTTTTCTAAAGCAAGCTAAAAGTAACAGCTGATAACTGATAGAAGAAAGAATGCAATTACAGAGTCAAAAGCTGTGAAAAAATTTTCAGCGCCGACTATATGAAAAATCCGCAATTACTTTTTGGGCAACCCAATATATATTCTTGATCATTAAAAAAATCCCAGACCATCTAGCCATGTCCGTCCGCCTGTCTGTTGGAATAACGCTACAGTCTTTAAATGTAGAAATATTGAGCTGAAACTTTGCACAGTTTCCATAGGCATGGCAGCCATATATATCAATCTCCTTGCGTATCTATATAGGCCGTGTGAGAAGAAATATCCTTCGATTCTAGCGAGATCGTGTGCGAAATTTCAAGGTCCCAGGTTGTTTGGGCACCTTTCGGCAGGCCTCTCAAGTTGGGCTCCTCGGTATTTCGAAAATTTGTTGTGGCTGCCAAATCTTAGTTTGTGGTCCGATTACCAATTTCCAAAATTTGAACCTCAACACTAGTTAAAGTGAACTTAAGAACTTAAGAAGTATGCGCTCTCTACGAGTTCAATAATTTCGTAACAGTTACGAAAAAGTTTTTACATACTATTAGTTCATTTTATACTAGCCGCTGGTAAAATGTGAACTAACGAGTATTGAAACTGAAGGGAAAATTATTGAAAAAAGAAGCTATTTCTGAATTTTTCAAAGCATCTACTCGAAACTGGAGATTGGCAGTTCCGACTATCTCCGACTTCCGAGCACGTTATTGTGAACTCAAGAAATAAAAATTGTAAACATTTTGGTTACATATATTGAACTAAATTTCCTCATTTCTTTGAGTAGTTGATTCAGTAATAAGTTTCAGAAGAGGTATCGCCAACGATAATGTTTTTTCCCATGCTTATTCCAAAGAAATTAGTTTAAGTAAAATTACTAACAACCCTGAGTATTTCACCTATACTCATGGAAAGTTAGTTTTATTTGTACAAATTGAATTTTCTAACCCCTTACGAATTTTTAATTAAACACGAGTAAAGATCATGAACTAACGCGTATTATATAATCAACTCATATTTATGATACAATACAATTTTCTGAGTGCAGTGCTCAGAAATCCCTACAAAAAAGTCCACTGAGGTCTACAATATCTTGTGTTGTTTCTGGGATATTCGACTTTATATTTGTTTTTTTTTTTTTGCAATTTTGACCGAAACCTGCTTCGTATTTTTCAAATTGCAAAAGCATTTGTGGTTCGATCTTAATTTTTATGTATGATTTACAACGTTTGCCACATAAAGTGTCCACAACTGATTGTTCAGTTAAAAGTTATATAGTTTGGGAATCAAAAAATGTGAAAATAGTGTATTTTTTGGTCAAAAAGGAATTTTCATATATTAGTCTTTAAAAATAGAACTTGCTCTAGGTATTTAGATGATTCCAAAAAAGAGTCCAAAAAACAAAGAAATAATGGAAAAAAATTATAAGTTATTACAACAACATATTTGCCGGTAAAACATCGTGAGGAGCTCTCCATGCGAGCCATACAGAAGTGAAACAACATCGTTGCCGGCGAGGGACGGGGATCTGTTCTCTGATTTGCACTCCCACAAACCAGTTATTGGGTTGCCCAAAAAGTAATTGTCGGTAATATATTGGGTTGCCCAAAAAGTAATTGCGGATTTTTTAAAAGAAAGTAAATGCATTTTTAATAAAACTTATCCATATGCTCCATCGATCAGGCCCAGATAGGAATAATAGATACTACCTTTTTTAACTACAAACTCGCCGATTGGGATACTTTCAAATCATTTCTGGACAACAGAAGCGAAATTCGTACCGAAATACTGCATAACAAAGCTGCTGTAGAAAAAGAGATTGATAGTATTACTTCTTTAATTTTGGAGGCCAGGAATATTATGATCCCTAAGGTAAACCGCTCTCATAACTACAAAAAGTCTGAGGATATAATTCGGTTTATCAGGGCAAGAAGATCGTACAAAAGGAAGAGCCAACGCACCAATGACGTAACTGAACAAATTCATTATGAGCAGTGTGTGAAATTGCTTGGCAAAATTATTGACAAGAAAATAAATATTGAACGGAACAGAGAATGGTCGAATCTGCTCTTGAACATGAAACCAGGGGATAAATTATTCTGGAAGATCAGCAGAAGCCTCCGTGGTAAAGGAAAAAATGTCCTCCCGGCTCTTATTCATGGCAGCAGCAAAATCATAACAGATTCTGGAAAAGCTGATCTATTAGCTGATGTTTTCTCCAAATCTAATTATATAACCGTGGGGATATAAACACTCCATAGATGCTTCGATCAACTCAGAAATCGCCCGATTCAAACTCGAAAGCCCGTTTGCAGAATTGATTCTACCCACTTCTATCTCAGAAATTTCTGGCTTAATTGCGAATTTAAAGTCTTCGAAATCCCCGGGTTTTGATGAAATCTCAAATCTGTTGCTCAAGCGTCTTCCTGAGAAGGCTTTGAAGGTGATAGTAACTATATTTAACAGTTGTCTTCGTTTTAACTACTTCTCTCAAAGCTTTAAAGTAGCCAAAGTAATTGCGATTCCAAAACCTAATAAACCTTCTTCTGATCCTTCCAGTTATAGGCCAATCAGCCTACTTAGTAATATATCTAAGTTATTTGAAAAAATCATTCACTCTAGGCTGTACGAATTTGCCACAGAAAACTCCTTAATCTCTCCTGCGCAGTTTGGGTTCAGAAAGGAACATAGTGCAGTCCACCAAGTTCATAGAATTAAGAAAATAATCGAAAATAACAAACAAATGAAACGTTCTACGGGCCTTCTTTTACTGGACATAGAGAAGGCTTTTGACACAATTTGGCATAATGGTCTAATCCACAAGTTGCTAAAATTATTTTGGACTTCTTGGAATCAAGATATTTTATTGTAACCGTAGACCAATCCCGATCTTCCCCAAAATTGTTGAATACAGGCTTACCCCAAGGATCAGTGCTATCTCCCTTGCTCTATTCCATCTACACTGCTGACTTTAAAGCGCCTTCTTTCGTGAAAACAGCATACTACGCAGATGATACGGCGTTAATAACTACAATCAAGTTAACAACTGCACTTCTTCAAAAAAATGGAAACCGGTTTGCTGGCTTGTAATAAATACTTTTCAAAATGGAAAATTAAGATTAACCCGAATAAAACCCAGGCCATTATTTTTCCTTTTAACAAGTCTCCTAAAAGATTGCCTATCAGAAAACTTAACTTCGGTACTGAAAGAATTGATATTGCTGACAGCGTTAAATATTTGGGAGTTACGCTCGATAAAAAACTTAACTTTGGAAAGCACATCGATGAAGTCTGCAAAAAAACATTAAGAACGATTCGTTCACTATGGCCTTTAATCCACAAGAAGTCCACACTCAACTATGCTAACAAAAATCTTTTATTCAAGAGTGTAATAAGGCCCTCTCTTACTTACGGATGTCCTGTTTGGTATAGGACTGCAAAATCACACTGGAAAAAACAAAAAATTTTGCAAAACAAATGTTTAAAAATCATAAATAGGAGGCACTGGAGGTACTCTACGGCGCTACTTCATGACGAAACAGGCTACGAAAAACTGGATACATTTGTCGATAGACTTAATGATAATTATTTCAACAAAGTAAAATATTCGACTTATCAATTGATAAGGTCATGCAACGAATCAACATAAATTTACGGTATTTTCTTTTTTCTCCCTTTTAATCATCACATGGAAATCGTATGCTTACCTTGAGTATTTTTATTATATTTTTGAGTATGTATATATTTTCTTCCAATTGTGTGAATTTCATATAAAGGTTTTTCCCCTTTATTTTTCCTTCAAACTCATTATCTTAACTGTGCTATTGTAATTTAATATCTTTGATCCTAAGTCTTATATGCAGTAATATCCAAAAGATAAGATCTCATAACTCTGCTTTGTAAATATGAACATAATAATGAACCAATAAAGATGAAATTGAAAATTGATTGAGGATTTATATATATATCTTATATATAAAAATCAATTTGTGTATGTTTGTAGGTTTGTTTGTTTGTATGTTTGTGTGTTTCTTATATGCTCAAAGATCTCGGAGATGGGTAGTGCGATTTAAGCGAAATTTTGTGTGCTCTCATATAGTACCCTAAAAATATAAAAATTTTGTATCCAAATTTTGGATTGGGTACCTAAGGGGGCTGCCCCACCCTAAAACCTACCAAACATATATTTTCACCATTCACGAAAATATGGGACTCAAATGAAAGATATTTAGGGTAAGAAAACGTATCTGATATCCAATTGTCGGACCAAGTGCTACGGGGACCACCCCAAGCCCTAAAACACCCCAAAATCGGACATATTTACCGACCATGGCAATATGGGACTCAAATGAAAGGTATTTGCGAGTAAAATACGAATCTGGTATCCAAATGTGGGACCACGTTTCTGGGGGTCCACCCCTTTCCCAAAACACACCCCAAACAGTACTTATTTACTGACCATGGGAATATGGGACTTAAATAAAAGGTATTTGAATGCAAAACACGAATCTGATATCCAAATATGGGACCAAGTGTTTGGGGGGCCGCCTCTCACCAAAAACATCCCCAAAGGGGACAAATTTACGACCATAGCAATATGGGGCTCAAATGAAAGGTCTTTGGGAGTAAAGCACGAAAAGTGTCTATGTGGCCACCCCCACAACACCACCCAAATAATAAGTATTTTCTGACTATTGCAATATGAGGCTCAAATAAGAGGGGTTTTAAAGTGGAACACGAATCCGATATATATTTTTAAGGCCAACTCACTGAGTGGCCGCCCATCCCTCAAAACACCCCCCAAGCCGGTCATATTTGCCAACTATGGAAGTATGGGGCTCAAATTAAAGATATGTGGGAGTAGACCACGTATCTGTTATCAATATTAGGGGCCAACTGTCTAGCGGACGTCCCACTACCATAACAACCCCCAAATAGGACGAATTTGCTCACCAAGACAATTTGGGTCTTAAAGAGAGTGGAACTAAATATTCATAGTTTTTATGGTCAATAGCCCAAACCGGACATATTTGCTGACTTTTGCAATGAGGAGTTTAAATGAGATTAGAAAACGAATTTGATATCCAACTTTGAGGGCAATGGCAATATGGGGTTCAATGGTAAATGTTCATAGTGCCATGGGGCGGAGTAATACCCTCTTTTCAACCTAACCTAACAACAAATATTTGGTAGCAAAATCTGGGGTGGGGTTCCTAGGAGGACCGTCCACCCACAAAACCCGCCTATCGGATTTATAGACCAATCAATTCAATATGGGTATTAAATTATTGTGGATTTTAGTGTTTCATGGGTAACCCCCCCCCCCCAAAAAAAAAACGCCTCAAGTTGGACATTTTTACCGACTATGGCAATATGGATCTTAAACGAAAGGTTTTTGAGAGTAGGGCTCAAATACATTTTCAGCTGAAAATTGGCAGAAATTTCCAAATTTGAAGTACTCCTCTCCAACATAGCACTATGGGGCGCAGCGGAGCGGGCCGGTCTCAGATAGTTAAATATACAATACAATATAAATGGAAGGAGATTTCAATGACCTATACGTCCCACATTTCGACATATCTATCGCAATACCATTGCTGCCAGTTAACTCGATGGAGTCCTTCATCGACGAAGGGCTGCTGCCTCAATGCACAACACACGACAACAACAACAAGTCCACAAGCCACTCCTACCCGACACCCAACATTGTTTGGAGAACCCCCGCAGGGAAATTTCGTTTTCTAGACGGGTTCCCATGGACCATTGGCCAAAAAACGCACTTCAAGTTCATGTTCCAGGAGGTAAACATCCGTGTACCAAATATAGAAATTAATAAAATAACAAATTTCTATCATTTCTAAATTGGATCAAATAAAAAACAAGTAAAAAGGCGTTAAGTTCGGCCACCTCGAGGTGGTGGGTATATATATAAACCACCTTTCATCATAATTCGGTGAAAATTTCATACCTTATGTTCCATATCATTTATATCAAAATATGTTCCGATTTGGACCAAATACTAATAAGTACAGAAGCTATATCTAAAAATAAACCGATCTGAACCATATACGACACGGATGTCGAAAAGCCTAATATAAGTCTCTGTATCAAAATTCAGTGAAATTGGATTATAAATGCGCCCTTTAAATCGATATATCGGTCTATATGGCATGTTGAAGAGCCTAACACAAAGCACTGTCCAAAATTTCGGCGAAATCGGACAAAAATGCGCTATTTTATGGGCCCAAAACTTTAAATCGAGATATCGGTCTATATGGCAGCTATATTCAAATCTGAACCGATCTGGGCAAAATTGAAGAAGGACGTCGAAGAGCCTAACTAAACTCACTGTCTCAAATTTCAGCGATATCGGACAATAAATGCGTTTTTTATGGCCCCAAAACCTAAAACCTAGATATCGGTCTATATGGCAGCTATATCCAAATCTGGACCGATCTGTGCGATATTGCAGAAGTATGTCACGGGGCTTAACTAAACTCACTGTCCCAAATTTCGCGACATCGGATAATAAATGAGCATTTTATGGGGCCAAAACCATAAATCAAGAAATCGGTGAATATGGCAGCTATATCCAAATCTGAACCGATCTGGGCCAAATTGAAGAAAGATGTCGAAGGGCCTAACACAACTGACTGTCCAAAACTTCAGCAAAATCGTATAATAAATTTGGCTTTTATGGGCCTAAGACCCTAAATCTGCTGATCGGTCTATATGGCAGCTATATCCAAATCTGGACAGATCTGGGCCAAATTGACGAAGGAAGTCGATGGGCCTAACGCAATTTACTGTCCCGAATTTAATCAAAATTGGATAATAAATGTGACTTTTGTGGGCCTAAGACCCTTAATCAGAGGATCGGTATATATGGCAGCTATATCCAAATCTGAACCTATCTGAGCCAAATTAACGAAGGATGTCGAAGGGCCTAACACAACTCACTGTCCTAAATGTCAGCAAAATCTGGTACTAAATGTGGCTTTTATGGGCCTATGGCCCTAAATCTGAGGATCGGTCAGTATGGCAGCTATATCCAAATCTGAACCGATCTGAGCCAAATTGACGAAGGATGTCGAAGGACCTAACACAACTCACTGTCCCAAATTTCAGCAAATTCGGATAATAAATGTGGCTTTTATAGGCCTAAGACCCTAAATCGGCGGATCGGTCTCTATGGGGGCTATATCAAGATATAGTCCGATATAGCCCATCTTCGAACTTAACCTGCTTATGGACAAAAAAAGAATCTGTGTAAAATTTCAGCTCAATATCTCTATTTTTAAAGACTGTAGCGTGATTTCAACAGACAGACGGACAGACGGACATGTCTAGATCCTCTTAGATTTTTACGCTGATCAAGAATATATCGGAAATGGATATTTCGATGTGTTGCAAACGGAATGAGAAAATGAATATACCCCCATCCTTCGGTGGTGGGTATAAAAAAGTTAAAGACCGAATTATATATATAATTATATATGCAAAATTTCAGCCAAATCGGACAAAATTTGCGGATTCCTTGAGTTCAGAAAGTAACATCGGGAGATCGGATGGCAGCTATATCAGCTTATATACCGATTTGGACAGTACTTGGCACAGTTGTTGGGACTCATAACATATTTTGTGCAAAATTTCAGACAAATAGGATCAAAATTGAGCCAAGAACTCAAATCAGTGATCGGTTTATATGGGAGCTATATCAGGTGCTTGACCGATTTGGACCGTACTTGACAAAGTTGGAAGTCATAACAAATCCCTACGTGCAAAATTTCAGCCAAATCGGACAAAAATTGGGGCTTGTAAGGGCTCAAGAAGTCAAATCGGGAGATTGGTTTATATGGGACCTTTATCCAAGTTTGAACCGATATGCAATACATATTGACTTACGTCAATATAAAGTATCTTTGCAAAATTTCAAGCGACTAGCTCTACGCGTCCGACCGCTATCGTGATTTCGACAGACGGGGCTCTGTTAGGGTCCTCGATCAATATTTCGAGGTGTTACAAACGGAATGACTAGATTCTATGTTGGTTTTTATTGGATTATTAAAAAAATAGTTGAAGATTTCAAAAAGTTTGTTAATTGAAAACTTTTTCAATTACATTATCAACAAGTAAAAAGGCGTTAAGTTCGGCCGGGCCGAACTTTCGATACTCACCACCTCGGGTATATATGTAAACCACCTTTCATCAAAATCCGGTGAAATTTGAATACCTTATGTCCCATAGAAGTTATATTGAAAAATGTTCAGATTTGGACCAAATACCAATAAGTACAAGTCATAATTGTGTATAACAAAATATTGGTCTTTTTAGTACTTAAATCTAAAAATAAACCGATCTTAACCATATACGACACGGATGTCGAAAAGCCTAACATAATTCACTATGTAAAATTTCAGTGAAGTCGGATTATAAATACGCCTTTTATGGGGCCAAGACTTTAAATCGAGATATCGGTATACATGGATGCTATATCCAAATCTGGACCGATTTGGGCCAAGTGGCAGAAAAATGTGGAAGAGCCTAACACAACTCACTGTTCCAAATTTGGGCGAAATCGGACAATAATTGCGCCTCTTTTGGGCCCAAAGCCTTAAATCGAGAGATCGGTCTATATGGCAGCTATATTCAAATATGAACCGATCTGTGCCAAATTGACGAAGTATATCGAAGGGCCTTACAAAACTCACTGTCCCAAATTTCAGCAATATCGGATAATAAATGCGGCTTTTTGGGCGTAAGCCCCTAAATCGGCCGATCGGTCTATATGGGGGCTATATCAAGATATAGTTCGTTGTAGCCCATCTTCGAACTTAACCTGTTTATGGATCAAAAAAGAATCTGTGCAAAGTTTCAGCTCAATATCTCTATTTTTAAAGACTGTAGCGTGATTTCAACAGACAGACGGAGGAATATGTCTAGATCGTCTTAGATTTTTACGCTGATCAAGAATACCTAAAAGGTTTATAAGATTCGGACCAGCCGAACTTATCACGATTTTACTTGTTTCCCTCAAAGAGTTTTTTTATACCCACTACCGTAGGATAGGCGTTATATTCATTTAGTCATTTCATTTGCAACACATCGAAATATCAATTTCCGATCCTTCAAAATATATATACTTCGGATCGTCGTGAAATTCTAAGACATTTTAACGATGCCCATAAATGCTTATGAAATTTGAAATAGTGGGTTATTTAAAGCGTGCCGACATCGGACCTAAAGATGGTTCAGATCGGACTATATTTAGTTATAGCTGCCACATAGACCGATCTCCCGTTTAAGGATCTGAGCCCACAAAAAGTTTTATTTTTTAACCGATTCCGCTGAAATTTGAAAGAGTGAGTGGTTTTGCGCCTCCCAACATAGAAGCCCAATATGATTCAGATCGAACTATATTTAGATATAGCTGTCATATAGACCTATCTGCCGATAAAGGGTCTGAAGCCCATAAAAGCCTCATTTATTACCCGATTTCTCCGAAATTTGAAACTGCAGGTTATTTTAAGCCTCCCGACTTCTGACTTAAAAATGGATCATATGGATCGATCCACAGATAAAGGGTCTGAAGCCCATAAAAGCTTCATTTTTTATCCGATTTCGCTGAAATTTGAAACAGTAAGTAGTTTTATGCCACCCGCCATCGGACTGTATTTAGATATAGCTTTCATATAGATCGAAATGCCGGTTAAGGGTCTGAAGCTCATAAAAGCTTTATTTATTACGCGATTTTGTTGAAATTTTAAATACAAAATTCAAAAAATTCGTGCCGAATTTGGGTGCATAAGTTATCCAATTTTCACCGGATTGTGACGAAAGGGGTTTACATATATACTCGAGGTGGTTGGTATCCAAAGTTCGACCCGGTCGAACTTAATACCTTTTTACTTGTTTTTCAAGAAGACTAATTTTCCGACTTGATAAATTTAGGTGCCAACAATCATTATGCTCTTCCTACAATATTTAAATCCGGAGAACATGGTAATAACTTCAGTATCTCAAAATCTTGGTGTTCAATCCAAGATTTGACGACTAAAGCCATGTGCAAAGAAGCATTTCCGTTTTGAAATTTCCACCCAAAGTCTCCGAAAAAGTTTTCGAGTCAGAAAAAGTCCTTCTCTAGAGTCGGTTATATGGTGCCGCGTTTAGTTTTGACGTCAGAAATAGAGCTCAACAGCTCCAAAAAAAGTAATGGCTCCCCACGACATGACAATACCTTATTGACTATGAAAACACCGATTGAGGATGCAATAATTAAAGTCACCAAGTCTCTTTAGCTTAATATTTTTAGGCCCAAATCTATAAACAGCTTACACCCATTTCTTCATATTTTTTTGACAAGACAAAAAATCGAAGACGATCGCAGCAAAGACGATCTAGGGGTGATTTATTATTTATTTCTTTCAACATTCCTTTCAAATGCTACGCGATTTCGACAACTATTGTAAATAAAAGATATTTAATGTGTTATCAGCAACTGCGAACGCACTTTCGGCCCGATTTTTGTTTTCAACATCATTTTCGACGTCTCTGTGAATTTAAACTATAATACACATACAACTGTAAATTTAAACTATAATAAAATCGCAGGATGTTCTATTCAAATGACCCAAATATTCTACTTTTCTACCACAATTTTAAGGGAATTAATTAAGATTAATGTATTAATTGGGTACACGTTCTATTTAAGTGAGAGGCAGTGTAGGTGCATACAAACCAAAACCACTGAACCGGCATCTATATAAGTGTCGCCTGGTATCTGAGGTGTTGGGCGTTTAAAATTGTTGGTTCACGTTCCTTTTTATACCCCCACCATAGGATGGGGGTATACTAATTTCGTCATTCTGTTTGTAACACCTCGAAATATTCGTTTAAGACCCCATAAAGTATATACATTCCGTCCGTCCGTACAAATTGTTTTTATTAGTGTAGGTTGGTTGGGATTGCAAATGGGCCAAATCGGTCCATGGTTTGATATAGCTGCCACATAAACCGATCTTGGGTCTTGACTTCTTGAGCTTCTAGAAGGCGCAATTCTTATCCGATTTGATTATAAAATTTTGCACGTGCAATAACTGTGATAAGTATGATTCAAATCGGTTCATAATCTGGTATAGCTGTCATATAAACCGATCTTAAATCTTGACTTCTTGAGCCAATAGAGCGCGCAAATCTCATCCGATTTGGCTGAAATTTTGCATGAGGTGTTTTGTTATGACTTCCAACAACTGTGATAAGTATGGCGTAAATTGGTACATAACCTGATATAGCTGCCGTATAAACTGATCTGGGATCTCCACTTCTTGAGCCTCTTACTTTACTTTACTTTACTTTAATTGGCTATGACAGAATATTTCTTCCACTAGCCGAACGTAGAATAGCGTTCCAAGCGCCTCGCCTCTCCTGCGCGCCTTCTAAAATCTCTGACACCAAGTTTCGAGGTGTCTCCCACAACTTGATCTTTCCATCGGGCTTTTGGTCTTCCCGATTTGCGTGTACCACCGTGTTTGCCTTCAAAAGACTTCTTTGCTGGAGCTTCTTCATCCATTCTGACAACATGACCTAGCCAACGCAACCATTGTATTCTGATGCGTGTAATTATGCTATCGTCGTTATACAGCTCATACAGCTCGTGGTTCATACGTCGCCTATATTCTCCGTTAACGCAAACTGGTTCATATATTTTACGAAGAATCATTCTCTCAAATACTCCAAGCACTGCCTCATCTGTTTTCACAAGTACCCATGCTTCAGAACCATATAACAGCACGGGTAGTATCAGTGTCTTGAATAGCGTAATCTTCGTCTGTCGAGAGGTGGCCTTGTTTCTAAACTGCTGGCATCTGTTTGCCAGTATTATTCTTCGCTTAATCTCCAAACTCTTGAGCCTCTAGAGGGCGCAATTATCATCCGATTTGGCAGAAATTTTGTACAACGGCTTCTCTCATGACCTTCAACATACGTGTTTTATATGGTCTCAATCGATCAATAGCTTGATACAGCACCCATATAAACCTATCTCCCGATTTTGCTTCTTGAGCCCTTACAAGGCGCAATTCTTATCCGAATGAACTGAAATATTACACAATGACTTCTACAATGTTCAGCATTCACTTATGGTCCGAATCGGACTAAACTGATATAGCTCCAATAGCATAACAGTTCTTATTCAACATTCTTTGTTTGCCTAAAAAGAGATACCGCGCATAGAACTCGACAAATGCGATCCATAATGGAGGGTTTACAAGATTCGGCACGGCCGAACTTAGCACGCTCTTACTTGTTTAATCCACATGTGTTCGATTGGAGTACATTATGCTGATAATATATTATGTTGATAATATAGCTCATTTGCTGGAATCACTTGGCTTGGTTTAAACATATTTAGTGTTTGGATTTCGTGGAATAACATAATTTGAAATTTGATCTGAGCTTGGAGGGTTCGTTGTTTTGAATGGCAAAAACTAAACCTCATTCCCTTTTCCATCTTACGATTGCCCCATCCAGATTGTGGCTGTGACATCGTTGCTCCTGTTTCATTTCATTCGTTGTTCTCCTTTTTGCCGCTGCCGTTATTGGTTTATGTCTTTATAATTTATTTATTTATTGTGCAACTTCCAACACCTTTTGGATCGCAAATGTATACTTTCAGTACGCATTCACTGTTGCGCTTGTGCGTTCGCCTTTGTTACCTGTTGGCCGATTGCGAATGCAGGAAACGGTCAACATATGCATAGGGAGCAGTGTGCTTGATTCAAATTACCAAGCAGTCCAAACGTCTACCATGACATTGTCTTCAAAGATTGCTTTTAGACAATTTGAATTTTGTCACCGATAGGGCACATCTGCTGACAATACAGACTGTCTACTATAAAATGTGATTATCGACGAATTTTATTTATTTTTTTTTTACGGACGCTCTCTAATTATTGTACATCGTAACAGACCTGCCACTTAAATTGTGATTACATCCTTGTTCAAAATATCGTGCATGATTTTCGCGACATATATATATGAAAATGTCATCTACAATTTCTGTGGGCTGTCGGATATATGTCTTCAACGACATGGCCGTGTACCCTTCAAGGACGTCACGTACCCTACTCGTCTTGACGACACGGCCTGCTGGGTAGTATCGTGGAATAAAGCATTAACGCAAACAGTCGCCAGGTCCGTAAGGTGAGGATGTTTAATTAATTTTATTTGACAGCACGTACTTGTGCAAAACAAATTGCCACTGATGTGAGAACAGTCCCTTTAGTATCCGTTGCGCAACACTTGCTGAGCTTATCCATTTCGTTGTTACCCTTAAAATCTCCTCTTACGTTATTCCAAAGCATTTGCAGACATGCATATCAGCACTTTCCAAATTGTACAGATTTTATTTTAATGACGATTATGAAAATATAATTTCTTGTACAAAGTAGTGTTAAAAGCGAATTAAATTTAGCTTTGATGACAAGAAATCGTAGTAATTTCTTTGCTGATTGCATCTTCTTATGCTATCATTCGCATCCCTTCTAGTATAAAATTGGATCTAATTAGATCTTCTTGATACAATATTTATGTCTCCTTTGTCTGGCTTAGGTGTTTGTCCACAATGGCAAGGTGCCCAACCTATATCTTCTTTCCTAAATGATTTAATAACAATTTATAATTCTCTTTGTTTTTCTTCGTTTGTTGTTAATTTTTATGTTTTTTTTTTTTTTTGTTTTTCGTTATAAGTAAGATTTAAGTTGCTTCGTTAAAAAAGTGAACTCCAAATTAATAATAAACACAGAAAATTGTAATAAAATTTAAGACGTTTTGCGCCCAAATTATTATCTCGCAATAAGTTTACACAATGACTAGTATGCAAATCAGAGAACTGCATTAAACCCAATATTTGGCACCCAATAGACAATTATGAAAAACACTCAATAGTTTGTTTGTTACGCATGCCACTTAACAATTAAGTTATAACTCAATGTTTTAAATTACAACTTTAAATAGCATGCCACCTCAAAATTAAGTTATAACTTAATTTTTATACCCACCACCGAAGGATGGGGGTATATTCACTTTGTCATTCCATTTGCAACACATCGCAATATCCATTTCCGACCCTATAAATTATAGATATTCTTGATCAGCGAAAAAATCTGAGACGATCTAGACATGTCCGTCCTTCTGTCCGTCTGTCTGTTGAAATCACGCTACAGTCCTTACAAATAGATATATTGAGCTGAAATTTCGCACAGATTTCTTTTGTCCATAAGCAGATTAAGTTCGAAGATATATAGGACTATATCTTGATATAGCCCCCATATAGACCAAACGGCCGATTTAGGGTCTTAGGCGCATAAAAGCCACATTTATTATCCGATTTTGTTGAAATTAGAGACAGTGCGTTGTGTTAGGCTCTTCGACATCCTTCGTTAATTTAGTCTAGATCGGTCTAGATTTGGATATAGCTGCCATATATACCGATTCTCCGATTTAGAGTCTTAGGCCCATAAAAGCCACATTTATTAACCGATTTTGCTGAAATTTGGGACAGTGAGTTGTGTTAAGCCAGTCGACATCTTTCTTCAATTTGACCCATATCGGTTCAGATTTGGATATCGCAGCCATATCGATCTCTCGATTTAAGGTTTTGGGTCCATAAAAAGTGCTTTTATTGTCCAATGTTGCCGAAATTTGGCACATTGAGTTAGGTAAAGCCCGTAGACATATTTCTGCAGTTTGGCCTAGATCGATCAAGATTTGCACATAGCTGCCATATAGACCGATATCTCGATTTAAGGTTTTGGGGCCGCATTTATTTTCCGATTTCGCCGAAATTTGGGACAGTAAGTTGTGTTAGGCTCTTCGACAGTCCTCTCCAATATGGCCCAGTTCGGTTCAGATTTGGATGTAGCTGCCATATAGACCGATATTTCGATTTAAAGTCTTGGCCCGATAAAAGGCGCATTTATAATCATATTATTATATTAATAATTATAATTTTTTATATTTATTTATAATTATATATATATATATATGTACACTGTGGCTTATGTTAGGCCTTGCAACATCCGTGTCGTCTATGGTTAAGATCGGTTTATTTTTAGATATAGGTACTAATAAGACCAATATTTTGTTATAGACAATTGAATTATGACTTGCACTTATTAGTTTTAGGTCCAAATAGGAACATATTTCGATATAGCTGCTAAGGGGCACAAGGGTTTTTACCGGATTTTGGCGAAAGGTGGTTTCCATATATACCCGAAGTGGTGGGTATCTAAAGTTCGGCCCGACCGAACTTAACGCCTTTTTACTTGTTATGTTATGTAAAGTGTGATTTTTGAGTTATTATATTTTTGACAACACTGGTTCAAACAGCTTACGCACTTTTCGTGTTTTATTTCACTGTGTTTTTATTATTTTATTACCAAAATGCGTGCTCTGTTAAGAAAGTCCATGGCCCGCTTCTTCGCTTCTTCGATTTTTCGATTTTACCAATGCATCCAGCAAAACTTACAGTTTGGTGCAATTTATTGGCTGGTGGCATCATTGGATCGTACTTCTTCAAAGATGATGCGAATCGTAAAGTAACTGTGAATGGTGAGCGCTAAATGCAACAGCTTGACTAGCATGACTTGTGGTTTCAACGAGACGGTGCCACATGCCACACAGCACGCGTAACGATGGACTTACTAAGAGGCGAGTTCAGTTAACATTTAATTTCACGTTCGGCACTGGTCAATTGGCCGCCTAGATCTTGCGATTTAACGTCTTAAACTATTTTTTGTGGGGCTATGTTGAAGCGCATGTTTATATTCATTTATAGATAGGGCAGTTGCCCAACAATAAATTATTGAGTGCAATAGCTGTCAAAATCAGTGATTAGTGCAACTCTGATTTTTAGCATGCTACCAGTTCGCGGCATTTTTCGTTGTTTGTGTGCGTTTTGGTGCTTAACTAAAATGCACACACACAACCCAAACTCGTTGACAGATAGTGCACTTCGTGAGAAAAAATTGTACTCAGCTGTTAACGGTACATTACCTGGTAATTATGTCATGTGTCTATACAGACAAGCCCGCTTCAATTGACGCATTGGAAGACAACATTGAAGCATTTATTCGTGAGATACCAGCCGAAATTTTGGAAATAGTATGCCAAATTGGACTAAGAGGATGGACCATTTGAAAAAATCAGCCTTTACAACTTTGTTGTGGCATGCGAAACAAACATAGTGTCCACTGAGTGTTTTTCATAAGTGCCTAGCGAGTGCCAAATATTGGGTCTTATCCAGTTTTCTTATGCAAATGTCAATACTTAATGGATATGAAACCGATATTCATTTCCTGCATGTTTATTTCTTACGCCACTACTGTCGAACAGAGAATTATAACATAGTGCGCTTGTTTAAAACACCCAGAAGGAAGAGAGCTATCCCCATCGATAAGTATACCGAAAGACTCAGATCATTTAGCTGTGTCCGTCTGTCTGTCTGTCTGTCTGTCCATGTTAATTTGTGTACAAAGTACAGGTCGCAATTTTGATCCGATCGTCTTCAAACTGGTTCAGATTTGGACATAGCTCCCGTATATTGTATGTTCGTCCGATTTGGACTAATATTGCGATAATTTGGTTATTTGAAAACAGATTCACTCGAAATTTGGCAGGAATGATTTTTCTACGACTTTCGGCATCACTGGTGAATTTCACAAAACCCGGTTGAGATTTAGATATAGCTTATTTTAAACAAAAAGTGTCAGCAAAATTTTTTAATTACAAAATTTCATATAAATAATGTTCTAAAAAGACAACATATTGCCAGGGCGGCTTAAAATTGTTTTTCTTAAAGACAAAATTGTATTGAAATTCGTACTAAAATTTGTTTTCTATTGCGCTTGTGAAGCAAGTCCTCTAAAAGAACCCTGTTCAAATTCAGATGTGTGCTTTACAACCTACTATTTGACATCGTCCGCTGATGATTTTTCTTGGTCGGAAATGAAATCACGATACGGATAGCCAGTTAAATGCCTCTAGCAACAACACAGTTTTGCTGAATTTTTAATGTTTTGCTATGCTATTCTTTGAATAGAGAGCATTAAACAATGGTCTAAGGTCGGACAATATCCTGCAATGGGATCTCAATAAAATTTTAAGACCAAAAAAAGGGAAGCGCAAACAGACAAACCAAACGAAAAGCACGTCACATGTGGAGTAGGTATCACTGGCTTTACACAAAAACAGCGTTGGTCGCTCCCCTTGCGAAGAGCAAAAGAGTTTTTGCAAAAAATGTTTGTTGTTATTGGCAATTTTGGATAAGTTGGATTTGAATATGGAAACTAAATTTTGATTTGTTATACCCATCGCCGAAGGATGGGGGTATATTCATTTTGTCATTCCGTTTGCAATACATCGAAATATCCATTTCCGACCCCATAAAGTATATATATTCTTGATCAGCGCACTCCGATCTCGGCAAAATTTGGGTCAGTGAGTTAAGTTAGATCCATCGACATCCATCGACACAAATCGGTTCAGATTTGGATGTAGCTGCCATATAGACCGATCTCTCATTTTAAGGTTTTAGACTCGTAAAAGGCGCATTTATTGCCCGATTTCACCAAAATTTAGCACAGTGAGTTGTGTTAGGCCCTTCGACAGCCGTTTCCAATTTGGCCCAGATCGGTTCAGATTTGGATATAGCATAAAAATCGCATTTATTGTGCTATTTTGCCGAAATTTGGGACAGAGAGTTGCGTTAGGCCACCGTAGCGCAGAAGTTAGTATGTCCGCCTATGATGCTGAACGCCTGGATTCGAATTCTTCCGAGACTATCTCAAAAAAAAATTTTTTCAGCGGTAGTTTTCCCCTCCTTTTGCTGGCAACATTTGTGAGGTACTTTGCCATGTAAAACTTCTCTCCAAAGAGGTGTCGCACTTCGGCACGCCGTTCGGACTCGGCTATAAAAAAAGGAGGTCCCTTATCATTGAGCTTAAACTTGAATCGGACTGCACTCATTGATATGTGAGAAGTTTGCCCCTGCTTCTTAGTGGGCAAAATTTGCATTCGTATTTGAGTTGCGTTAGGCTCTCCAACAACTTTCTGCAATTTGGCCCAGATCGGTCTAGATTTGGATATAGCTGCCATATAAAAGGCACATTTGTTGTCCGATTTCACCGAAATTTGGGACAGGGAGTTGTGGTAAGCCCTTCGATAGCCCTCTTAATTTGTCCCACATCGGTTCAGATTTGGATATCGCCGATCTCTCGATTTAAAGTCTTGGCCCCATAATAAGCACATTAATAATCCGATTTCCCTCAAATTTGACACAGCGACTTATGTTAGGCTTTTCGACATCCGTGTCGAATATTGTTCAGATCCGTCTATATTTGGATATGGCTACCAAAAATACCAATATTTTTTTTTTACAAAATTGAACAATGACTTGAAGTTATTAGACCTCTCAATATCCGTGTCGAATTTGGTCCAAATCGGACCATATTCCGATAAAGCTGCTATGGGGGCTTAAAAAATGCATTCTTCACCGGATTATGACGAAAAGTGTTGTGCATACATACCCGAGGTGGTCGGTATCCAAATTTCGGCCCGGCCGAACCTAACGCATTTTTACTTGTTTTCTTTTGCGCTTGCGAAGCAAGTCGTCGTAAAGGGCACTTTTCAAATTCAGATGTGTGCTTTACATCCTACAACAGTTGGGATGGTATGTAAATCACTTCCATCCATTTGACAACGTCCACTGATGATTTTTCTTGGTCGAAAATGAAATCGCGATACGAATAGACAGTCAAATGCTTCTAGCAACAACACACTTTTGCTGACTTTTAAATGTTTTTACTATGCTATTCTTTGAATAGAAAGCATTAAACAATGGTCTAAAGACGGACAATATCTTGCAATGGAATGTATTTATTTATTTAATTAATACCTACACTACAAGATTAAATCTTATAGTTATAGTACAGGCTTATAAGAACAGTCATATATCCCTCTTAAGAAATAGTGAAACAATTTTAAAAGGAATAAACATTTTGGAATATCATTATAGAAAATAATTAAAATAAACTTTAGAATTTAGTGAAGTAGTTAAAATAAACTTAAGAATGGGTTAGGAAATAACATTGTTTAAAAGAAAAAAATAATAATGTATTTAAAACAGCTAATTTCGAAAGTCTTTTTTAAAAATTGACGCGTTGCTGATTTTCTGGATATTGGGAGGAAGAGTATTCCAAAGACGTATGGTAGTCGTAAAAAACTGCCATTCAGATACTAAGCTCCTTCTTCTAAAGGGGACAAGTTTCCAACCCCTTCCAGATCGGGCAAATAATAGTTTATCATAGAAGTATTAAGGTGTTTGCTTCAAAATGATTTTATTTAAGAATAGTAGAGTTCCAGAGTAGAGATCTAGAATAGTAGAGATCTAGAATAGTAGCGATCTATTATAGCAGAGATCCAGTTCTAAGTATATTGTCGAAGGTACAGCCATAAAGGGAAGTAGCCAAGTGAGAAACGTTTTGAGTCCTTCTTATACTATAGACATACCTAATAATGTTGTTGAATACTACATTTAATTTTTTTTGTCTTAATGAACCGCAGTTTGAACAAATAAAAACGCGCTAAGTTCGGCCTCCGTTATATATCTACCTCCGTTATATATCTAAACCACCTTTCATCAAAATCCGGTGAAAATTGCATACCTTATTTTCCATAACAGTTATATCGAAATATGTTCCGATTTGGACCAAAAACTAATAAGTATAAGTCATTGTTCAATTGTGTATAACCAAATATTGGTCTTTTTAGTAGCTATATCTAAAAATAAACCGATCTGAACCATATACGACACTGATGTCGAAGGGCCTAACATAAGTCACTGTGTCAAATTTCAGTGAAATCGGATTATAAATGCGCTTTTTATGGGGCCATGACTTTAAATCTATATATCGGTAGACATGGCAGCTATATCGAAATCTGGACCGATTTGGGCCAAGTTGCAGAAAAATGTCGAAGAGCCTAACAAAACTCACTGTCTCAAATTTGGGCGAAATCGGACAATAAATGCCCTTTTATGGGCCCAAAACCCTAAATCGGAGGTTCGGTCTATATGGCAGCTATATCCAAATCTAGACCGATCTGGGCCAAAGTAACGAATGATGTCGAAAAGCCAAACACAACTCATTGTCCCAAATTTCAGCAAAATCGGATAATAAATGTGGCTTACATGGGCATAAAACCCTAAATCGGAGGATCGGTCTATATGGCAGCTATATCCAATATTGGACCTATCTAGGCCAAAGTAACGAAGGATGTCCAAGGGCCTAACACTACTCACTGTCCCAAATTTCAGCAAAATCGGATAATAAATGTGGCTTTGATGGGCCTACGACCATAAATCAGAGGATCGGTCTATATTGCAGCTATATCCAAATCTGGACCGATCTATGCCAAATTAGCGATCGATGTCGAATGGCCTAACACAACTCACTGTTGCAAATTTCAGCAAAGGCGGATAATAAATGTTGCTTTTATAGGCTTAAAACCCTAAATCGGAGTATCGGTCTATATGGCGGCTATATCCAAATCTGGACCGATCTGGGCCAAATTGACGAAGGATGTCGAAGGGCTCAACACAACTCACTGTCCCAAATTTCAGCAAAATCTGGTACTAAATGTGGCTTTTATGGGCCTAAGACCCTAAATCGGAGGATCGGTCTATATGGCATCTGGACCGATCTGGGCCAAAGTAAAGAAGGCCCTAACACAACTCACT
Organism: Stomoxys calcitrans; assembly: GCF_963082655.1. Lineage (NCBI taxonomy): Eukaryota > Metazoa > Arthropoda > Insecta > Diptera > Muscidae > Stomoxys > Stomoxys calcitrans. The sequence goes on along the minus strand of NC_081552.1, from coordinate 131,529,387 downwards.
GTAGCAAATTTCAACTAAATCGGATAATTAATGTGGCTTTTATGGGCCTAAGACCTAAATCGGAGGATCGGTCTATATGGCAGCTATATCCAAATCTGAACCGCTTTAGGCCAAATTGACGAAGGATATCGAAAGGCCTTACATAACACACTGTCCCAAATTTCGGCAAAATCGGATAATAAATGTGGCTTTTATTGGCCTAAGACTCTAAATCGGTCTTGACGAAGGATGTCGAAGGGCCTAACACAACACACTGTTTCAAATTTGGGCGAGATCGGACAATAAATGCCCCTTTATGGGCCCAAGACCCTAAATCGGAGGATCGGTCTATATGGCAGCTATATCTAAATCTGGACCGATCAAGGTCAAATTAGCGAAGGATGTCGAGGGGCCTAACACAACTCACTGTTACAAATTTCAGCAAAATCGGATAATAAATGTTGCTTTTATAACCATAGAACCTAAATCGGAGGATCGGTCTGTATGGCGGCTATATCCATATCTGGACCGATCTGGGCCAAATTGACGAACTATGTCGAAGGGCCTAACACAACGCACTGTCCCAAATTTCAGCAAAATCGGATAATAAATAACGGAAATCTATATTGAAGCTTTATCAAAATCTGGATCGAACTAGGCCAAATTAACGAAGGATGTCGAAGGGCCTAACACAACGCACTGTGCCAAATTTCAGCAAAATCGGATAATAAATGTGGCCTTTATGGGCTTAAGACCCTAAATCCGAGGATCTGTCTATATGGCAGCTATATCCAAATCTGAACCGATCAGTGCCAAATTAAAGAAAGATGTGGAAGGGCCTAAATTTGGGACAGTGACCAAATTTCGCCAAAATCGGAAAATAAATGTGACTTTTATTGGCCTAAGTCCCTAAATCGGCCGATCGGTCTATATGGGGCTATATCAAGATATAGTCCGATATAGCCCATCTTCGAGCTTAACCTGCTTATGGACAACAAGCAAGAGCGTGCAAAGTTCGACCGGGCCGAATCTTATATACCCTCCACCATGGATCGCATTTGTTGAGTTCCATGCGCAGTATCTCTTTTTAGGCAAGCAAAGAATATTGAATAAGAACTGTTATGCTATTGAATAAGAACTGTTATGAATTATAGACCGATTCGGACCATAAATGAATGCTGAACATTATAGAAGTCATTGTGTAATATTTCAGTTCATTCGGATAAGAATTGCGCCTTGTAAGGGCTCAAGAAGCATAATCGGGAGATCGGTTTATATGGGAGCTGTATTGATTGAATTAGACCATATTAGATACTTATGTTGAAGTTCTTGAGAGAAACCGTTGTACAAAATTTCTTCCAAATCGGATGAGAATTGCGCCCTCTAAAGGCTCAAGAAGTCAACATCATAGATCGGTTTATATGGCATCTATATCTGGTTATGTACCGATTTTCGCCATACTTAGCCCAGTGATTGGAAGTCATAACAAAACACCTCATGCTAAATTTCAGCCAAATCAGATGAGAATTGCGTTCTCTATTTGCTTAAGAAGTCAAGATCCATGATCGATTAATATGACAGCTATACCAAATTATGAACCGATTTGAATCATACTTGTTGGAAAAAATATCAAAACACTATGTGCAAAATTTCATCAGACGAGAATCGCGCTCTCTAGAGGCTCAAGAAGTCAAAACCCAAGATAGCAAAACACCACGTGCAAGATTTCAGTCAAATCGGATAAGAACTGCGCCCTTTAGCGGCTCAAAAAGCACGACTCAAGTTCGATTTATATGGCAGCTATATAAAAACAAGGACCGATTTGGCAGTGATACCAGAAAACCGCGTGCAAAATATCAGTCAAATCGCACGAGAATTGTGCCCTCTAGAGGCTCAAGAAGTCAAGACCCAAGATGGGTTTATATGGCAGCTATATCAATACAATCCCTACCGACCTACACTAATACAAAGTATTTGTGGAAAATTTCAAGTGGGGGCCCCTTTGGGGGCTCGAGAAGTAAAATAGAGGGATCGATTTATATGGGAGCTGTATCGGGCTATAGACCGATTTAGATCATAATAAACACGTATGTTGATGGTCATGAGAGGATCCGTAGTACAAAATTTCAGGCAAATCGGATAATAAATAATTGCGACCTCTAGAGGCTAAAGAAGTCAAAATCCCAGATCGGTTTATATGGCAGCTATATCAGGTTATGAACCGATTTGAACCTTCTATGACACAGTTGCTGAAAGTAAGAATAAAATACTTCATGAACATTTTTAACCAAATCGAAAAGGAATTGCGCCGTCTAGAAGCTCAAGAAGCCAAGTCCCCAGATCTGTTTATATGACAGCTATATCAGGTTATGAACCGATTTGAACCACACTAGGCACAGTTGTTGGATATCATAACAAAACACTTCGTGCAAAAATGCATCCAAATCGGATAAGAATTGCGCTGAAGAAGTCAGGACCCAAGATCGGTTTATATGACAGCTATATCAGATTATGAACCGATTTGAACCATACTTGGCACAGTTATTGGATATCATAAAAAACACGTCGTGCAAAATTTCATTCCAATCGGATAAGAATTGCGCACTCTAGAGGCTCAAGAAATCAAGACTCAAGATCGGTTTATATGGCAGCTATATCAGGTTATGAACCGATTTGAACCATACTTGGCACAGTTGTTGGATATTATATATTTCATTCTAATCGGATAAGAATTGCGCAGTCTGGAGGCCTAAGAAGTCAAGACCCAAGATCGGTTTATATGGCAGCTATATCAGGTAATGGACCGATTTGAACCATACTTGACACAGTTGTTGGATATCATAACAAAACACGTCGTGCAAAATTTCATTCTAATGGGACAAGAATTGTGCGCTCTGGAGGCTCAAGAAGTCAAGACCCAAGATCGCTTTATATGGCAGCTATATCAGATTATGGACCGATTTGAACCATACTTGACACAGTTGTTGGATATCATAACAAAACACGTCGTGCAAAATTTCATTCTAATCGGATAAGAATTGCGCACTCTAGAGGCTCAAGAAGTCAAGACCCAAGATCGGTTTATATGGCAGCTATATCGAAACATGGACCGATAAGGCCCATTTACAATACCAACCGACCTACACTAATAAGAAGTATTTGTGCAAAATTTCAAACGGCTAGCTTTACTCCTTCGAAAGTTAGCGTGCTTTCGACAGACAGACGGACGGACGGACGGACGGACAGACGGACGGACATGGCTAGATCGACATAAAATGTCGCGACGATTAAGAATATAAATCATTTTAATCAATTTGTGTTTGTTTGTAGGTTTGTTTGTTTATTTGTATGTTTGTGTGTTTCTTATAGAGTCAGAAACGGCTGAACCGATTTTCTTGAAATTTTCACAGATGGTACATATTGACCTCGTGGTGAAAATAGGTTACTGCATTTTCTGATATCTGAAGGGTGGGGCGGACCATCCCCCTTACCAAAATTTTCCGAACCGTCAGATCTCAGAGACGATTTAAGCAAAATTTTGTGTGCTCTCTTATGGTACCCTAAAAATTAAAATTTGGTATCCAAATTTTTGAGGGGGTACCTACGGGGGCTGGCCCACCCGAAAACCTACCAAGCATATATTTTAACCAATAACGACAATATGGGACTCAAATTAAAGGTATTTAGGATAAAAATACGTATCTGATATCCATTGTCGGACCAAGTGCTAGGGGGACCACCCCAAGCCCCAAAACACCCCTAAATCGGACATATTTACCGACCATGTCAACATGGGACTCAAATGACCAAGTGTTTGGGGGGCCGCCTCTCACCAAAAACATCCCCAAAGGGGACAAATTTACGGCCATAGCAATATGGGGCTCAAATGAAAGGTCTTTAGGAGTAAAGCACAAATTTTAAATCAATATTCGGGAAAAGTGTCTATGGGGCCACCCCACCCCCACAACACCACCCAAATAGTAAGCATTTTCTGACTATTGCAATATGAGGCTCAAATAAAAGGGGTTTTAAAGTGGAACACAAATCCGATATATATTTCCAAGGCCAACTCACTGAGTGGCCTGAGAGCCCATACCTCACAAAACCCCCAAGGCGGTCATGTTTGCCGACTATGGAAGTATGGGGCTCAATTTAAAGGTATGTGGGAGTAGACTACGTATCTGATATCAATATTAGGGGCCAAATGTCTAGCGCACGTCCCACCACCATAACAAGCCCCAAATAGGACGTATTTGCTCACCAAGACAATTTGGGTCTTAAAGAGAGTGGAACTAAATATTCATAGTTTTTATGGTCAATACCCCAAACCGGATATATTTGCTGACTTTTGCAATAAGGAGTTTAAATGAGATTAGAAAACGAATTTGACATCCAATTTGAGGGCAATGGCAGTATGGGTTCAAATAAATTATATATAGATATATGAGAATAGAGCACGTTGCTGATAAATTTTCAGGGCTTAGAATTTGGCGGACCACCCCACTCCCCAAAACACCCCTAAATCGGGCATATTTACCGACCATGACAATGTGGGGCTTAAATGAAAGGTATTGGGGCGTAGAGCAAGAATTGATACCCATTTTCGGCACCAATTTCCTGCGGGATCTACCCCTTTTCCAAAATACCCCACAAAAGCATTTTTTAGTGACCATCGCAATATGGGGCTCAAATGAAGGTATTTTGGAGTAGAATACGAATTTGATATCCAAATGTAGGACCATGTATTTAGAGCATCACCCCTTTCCCAAAACACCCCCAAAGTGTAAAAATTTTTCGACCATGCCAATATGTGGCTCAAATGAAAGGTATTTGAGATTAGAAAACGAATTTGATAACCTATTTTGGAGCCATGTGTTTGGGGGACGCCTCATCCAGTAAACTCCTCTTCAGCCAATGCCAATATGGGGTTTAAACAAATGGTATTTTAGAGAACAGCACGATGCTGATATTTTTTCAGGGCCAAGTATCTGGGGGACCACTTCTCCCCGAAAACACCACTAAATCAGACATCATGAGAATACCGGGCCCCGAGTGGACCCCCAGAAACGTTGTCCCACATATGGATATTAGGTTCGTATTCTATTGGCAAGTACCTTTTATTTGAGTCCCATATTGTCTTGATTGGTCTAAATATATGTTTGGTAGGGTGGGGCGTTCCCCATATATTCTTGATCGCCGCGACGTTTTATGTCCATCTAGCCATGTCCGTCCGTCTGTCCGTCCGTCTGTCCGTCCGTTTGCACAACATGTTTTGTTATGATATCCAACAACTGTGCCAAGTATGGTTCAAATCGGTCCATGACCTGATATAGCTGCCATATAAACCGATCTTGGGTCTTGACTTCTTGAGCCTCTCGAGTGCGCAATTCTTATCCGATTGGAATAAAATTTTGCACGACGTATTTTGTTATGATATCCAACAACTTTGCCAAGTATGGTTCAAATCAGTCCATAACCTGATATAGCTGTCATATAAACCGATCTTGGGCCTTGACTTCTTGAGCCTCTAGTGGTCGCAGTTATTATCCGATTTGTCTGAAATTTTGTACGACGGTTTGACCATCAACATACGTGTTTATTATGGTCTGAATCGGTCTATAGCCCGATACAGCTCCTATATAAATCAATCTCTCTATTTTACTTCATGAGCCCCCAAAGGGCGCAATTCTTATTCGAATTGGCTGACATTTTACACAGGTCTCCAACTTATAATTTAATTGTGGTCCAAACCGGAACATATCTTGATATCGCTCTAATGGCAGAGCAAATCTTTTCTTATATCCTTTTTTGCCTAAGAAGAGATGCCGGGATAAGAACTCGACAAATGCGATCCATGGTGGATGGTTTATAAGATTCGGCCCGGCCGAACTTAGTACGCTTTTACTTGTTCTATATAAGACTAGCTGACCTTGGCCCGCTCCGCTGCGCCTACTTTTAAAGGGTGATTTTTTTGAGGTTAGGATTTTCATGCATTAGTATTTGACAGATCACGTGGGATTTCAGACATGGTGTCAAAGAGAAAGATGCTCAGTATGCTTTGACATTTCATCATGAATAGACTTACTAACGAGCAACGCTTGCAAATCATTGAATTTTATTACCAAAATCAGTGTTCGGTTCGAAATGTGTTCAAATTTTGACAAATTTTGTTCAGCGATGAGGCTCATTTCTGGTTGAATGGCTACGTAAATAAGCAAAATTGCCGCATTTGGAGTGAAGAGCAACCAGAAGCCGTTCAAGAACTGCCCATGCATCCCGAAAAATGCACTGTTTGGTGTGGTTTGTACGCTGGTGGAATCATTGGACCGTATTTTTTCAAAGATGCTGTTGGACGCAACGTTACGGTGAATGAACACATTTCGAACCGAACACTGATTTTGGTAATAAAATTCAATGATTTGCAAGCGTTGCTCGTTAGTAAGTCTATTCATGATGAAATGTCAAAGCATACTGAGCATCTTTCTCTTTGACACCATGTCTGAAATCCCACGTGATCTGTCAAATACTAATGCATGAAAATCCTAACCTCAAAAAAATCACCCTTTACTTTAAATGGAACAAAATTTTGCTTCGAATATTTTTTTTGAGAATTAAAGAGCTTTTAGTGAAGTACCATGCTACGAAAATAGTATATTGCTTGACTAACAGTTTAACAATATAAGTTCCTTTATCTGAATCCCATATGATCTTTATTGGTCTACGAATTTAAGTTTTGGTGTAAGGTGTACTCCATTCTTAAAATACTTTATTTCATCCCGATATTTTCATGATATTTGATTTAGGGGTGTTTTCGGCGGTGAGTTCGTCCCCCAGGCACTTTGACCTGAAAAATATCAGCATCGTGCACTTCTTTCAAATACCATTTATGTTAAGCCCATATTGCCATTGATTTAGGGGAGTTTACACGATGAGGCGTCCCCCAAACACATGGCCCCAAAATAGGTTATCAAATTCATTTTCTAATCTTAAATACCTTTCATTTGAGCCACATATTGGCATGGTCGAAAAAATGTAAGCCCGTGTGGGGTGTTTTGGGGAAGGGGTGATGCCCTTAAGACATGGTCCTACATTTAGCCCATATTGCCATCGGTTTAGGGGAGTTTACACGATGAGTCGTCCCCCAAACACATGGCCCCAAAATAGGTTATCAAATTCGTTTTCTAATCTTAAATACCTTTCATTTGAGCCACATATGGGCATGGTCGAAAAAATTTGGGGGGTGTTTTGGGGAAAGGGTGATGCCCTAAATGCATGGTTCCACATTTGGATATCAAATTCGTATTTTACTCCCAAATACTTTTATTTGAGCCCCATATGACGATGGTCACTAAAAATTTCTGTTTGTGGGGTATTTTGGGAAGGGGTATACCCCCAGAAAATTGGTCCCGAAAATGGGTATCAATTCTTGCTCTACCCCCCAAATACCTATCATTTAAGCTCCACATTGACATGGTCGGTAAATATGCCCGATTTAGAGGTGTTTTTGGGGTGGTCCCCCAAACCCTAAACCTGGAAAATATATAAGCAACGTGCTTTATTCTCATATATCTATATATAATTTATTTAAACCCCATATTGCCATTGGCCTCAAAATTGGATATCAAATTCGTTTTCTAATCTCATTTAAACTCCTTATTGCAAAAGGCACTAGAAACTATAAATATTTAGTTCCACTCTCTTAAAGACCTAAATTGTCTTGGTGAGCAAATACGTCCTATTTGGGGTTTGTTATGGTGGTGGGACGTCCGCTAGACAGTTGGCCCCTAATGTTGATATCAGATACGTTGTCTACTCCCACATACCTATAATTTGAGCCCCATATTTCTATAGTCGGCAAACATGACCGGCTTGGGGGGGTGTTTTGGTGGATGGGCAGCCACTCAGTGAGTTGGCCTTGAAAATATATATCGGATTCGTGTTCCACTTTAAAAACTTTCTTATTTGAGCCTCATATTGCAATGGTCAGCTAATACTTCCTATTAGGGTGGGGTGGTCCCATACACACTTTTCCCGAATATTGATATCAGATTTGTGCTCTACTCCTAAACATCTTTCAGTTGAGCCCCATATTGCTATAGTCGTAAATTTGTCCCCTTGTGGGATGTTTTTGGGGAGAGGCAGCCCCCCAAATATTTGGTCCCATATTTGGATATCAGATTCGAATTCAATACCTAAATGCCTTTTATTTAAGCCCATATTCCCATCGTCAGTAAATAAGTCTTGTTTGGGGTGTTTTGGGGAAGGGGTGGACCCCCAGAAACGTGGTCCCACATTTAGATATTAGATTCGTATTCTAATCGAAAATACCTTTCATTTGAGTCCTATATTGCCATGGTCGGTAAATATGTCCGATTTAGGGGTGTTTTGGGGGTTGCGGTGGTCGTCCTAACACTTGGTCCAACATTTGGATATCAGGTACATTTTGTTAACCTAAATACCCTTCATTTGGGTCTCATATTGCCGTGATTGGTCTAAATATATGTTTGGTAGGTTTAGGGTGGGGCGGCCCCCCTAGATACCCTATTTTCCTATGGATTTTTCTACACTCAAGTATCTCTTATTTAAACCCCACATAGCAATGGTCAGTAAAAGTCCTTCTTGGGGTGTGATGGACCCCCAGACACTTGGTCCCAAAAGTGAAAGTCAATTTCCTGCTCTATTCCAAAAGACCTTTAAATGGAGATTCATATTGCCATGGTCGGTAAATATTTCCGATTTGAGGGGTTCCATTACTGGATATCAGATTCGATTTCTACTCTCAAATACCTTTAATTGGAGTCCCATATTGTAGTGGTTGGTCTATAAATCCGTTTGCCGGGTTTTGGGGGTGGGCGGCACTCCTAGGCATCCCACCCGAGAATTTAATACTACATTTCTTGCTTTTAGTACCTTCATATATTCCTATATTTTATTTTTCTTCATTCAAAGGACCCATAGGTTGTCATATCAAAGATACATGCTGATGATTAATTTTTACCACTCTGCCCTCCATCTGTTCATCTTTGTACGTTTTTAATCAACTAAATCCAATTGGATTAAAAAATTTCAGTTGAAGACTGCTAGATGACATTAATTTAAATGTTAAATGTTAGTGCTACTCGATTAGAGTGGATCATATGGTATGGAGGTTGTCTATGAATGACTATTCATATGACTACCTATTAAATAGTCATCATTTAGTTTTTTTTATACCCACCACCGACGGATGGGGGTATATCCATTTTGTTATTCCGTTTGCAACATATCGAAATAACCATTTCTGACCCTATAAAGTATATATATTCTTGATCAGCGTAAAAATCTAAGACGATCTAGACATTTCCGTCTGTCCGTTGAAATCACGCTACAATCTTTAAAAATAGAAATATTGACCTGAAACTTTGCACAGATTCCTTTTTTGTCCACAAGCAGGTTAAATTCGAAGATCGGCTATATCGGACTATATGTTGATATAGCCCCCATATAGACCGATCGGCCGATTTAGGGTCTTAGGCCCATAAAACCCACATTTACTATCCGATTTTGCTGAAATTTGGGACAGTGAGTTGTGTTTGGCCCTTCAAAACTCTTCGTCCATTTGGCTCAGATCGGTCCAGATTTAGATATAGCTGCCATGTATGCCGATATCTCGATTTAAAGTCTTGGCCCCATAAAAGGCGCATTTATAATCCGATTTCACTGAAATTTGACACAGTGACTTATATTAGGCTTTTCGACATCCGTGTCGTATATGGTTCAGATCGGTTTATTTTTAGATACAGCTACTAAAAAGATCACTATTTTGTTATGCACAATTGAATTGTACTTATTAGTATTTGGTCCAAATCGGAACATAATTCGATATAACTGCTATAGGACATAAGGTATGAAATTTTTACCGAATTTTCATGAAAGGTGGTTTACATATATACACGAATTGGTGGGTATCTAAAGTTCGGCCCGGCCGAACTTAACGCTTTTTTACTTGTTATACCCACCACCGAAGGATGGGGGTATAATTATTTTGTCATTCTGTTTGCAGCACATCGAAATATCCATTTCCGACCCTATAAAGTATACATATTCTTGAATAGCGTAAAAATCTAAGACGATCTAGACATGTCCGCCCGTCTGTCTGTTGAAATCAGACTACAGTCTTTAAAAATAGAGATATTGAGCTGAAATTTTGCACAAATTCTTTTTTTGTCCATAAGCAGGTTAAGTTCGAAGATGGGCAATATCGGACTATATCTTCACATAGCCCGCATATAGACCGATCGGCCGATTTAGGGTCTTAGGCCCATAAAACCCACATTTATTATGCGATTTTGCTGAAATTTGGGACAGTGAGTTGTGTTAGGCCCTTCAACATCCTTCGTCAATTTGGCTCAGATCGGTCCAGATTTGGATATAGCTGCCATGTATACCGATATCTCGATTTAAAGTCTTGGCCCCATAAAAGGCGCATTTATAACCCGATTTCACTGAAATTTGACACAGTGACTTATGTTAGACTTTTCGACATCCGTGTCGTATATGGTTCAAATCGGTTTATTTTTAGATACAGCTACTAAAAAGATCACTATTTTGTTATGCACAATTGAATTGTACTTATTAGTATTTGGTCCAAATCGGAACATAATTCGATATAACTGCTATAGGTCATAAGGTATGAAATTTTCACCGAATTTTCATGAAAGGTGGTTTGCATATATACCCGAGGTGTTCCTTTTTATATCCACCACCGAAGGATGGGGGTATATTCATTTTGTCATTCCATTTGCAATACATCGAAATATCCATTTCCGACCCTATAAAGTATATATATTCTTGATCAGCGTAAAAATCTAAAACGATACAGACATGTCCGCCCGTCTGTTGAAATCACGCTACAGTCTTTAAAAATAGAGATATTGAGGTAAAATTTTGCACAAATGCCTTTTTTGTCCATAAGCAGGTTAAGTTCGAAGATGAGCAATATCGGACTATATCTTCATATAGCCCCCATATAGACCGATCCGCCGATTTTGGGTCTTAGGCCCATAAATGCCACATTTATTATCGGATTTTGCTGAAATTTGGGACAGTGAGTTGTCTTCGGCCCTTCGACATCCTTCGTAATTTGGCTCAGATTGGTTCAGATTTGGATATAGCTGCCCTATAGACCGATCCTCCGATTTAGGGTCTTAGGCCCATAACAGCCACATTTATTATCCGATTTTGCTGAAATTTGGGACAGTGAGTTGTGTTATGCCCTTCAACATCCTTCGTTAATTTGGTTCAGATGGGTCAGATTTGGATATAGCTGCCATGTAGACCGATCCTCCGATTTAGAGTCTTAGGCCCATAAAAGCCACATTTATTATCGGATTTTGCTGAAATTTGGGACAGTGAGTTGTCTTCGGCCCTTCGACATCCTTCGTAATTTGGCTCAGATTGGTTAAGATTTGGATATAGCTGCCCTATAGACCGATCCTCCGATTTAGGGTCTTAGGCCCATAACAGCCACATTTATTATCCGATTTTGCTAAAATTTGGGACAGTGAATTGTGTAAGGCTCTTCGATATCCCTCATCAATTTGCTGCACATCGGTCCAGTTTTGGATATAGCTGCCATATAGACCGATCTCTCGATTTCAGGTTTTGGGCCCATAAAAGGCGCATTTATTGTCCGATGTCGCCGAAATTTGAGACAGTGAATTGTGTAAGGCCCTTCCACGTCTTTATTTTATTTGGCCCTGATCAGTTCAGATTTGGATATAGCTGACATATAGACCGATCTCTCAATTTAAGGTTTTGGGCCCACAAAGGCGCATTTATTGTCCGATGTCGCCGAAATTAAGGACAGTGTGTTAGGTTAAGCCCTTCGACTTTCTTCTGCAATATGGGCCAGATCAGTCCAGATTTGAATATAGCTGCCATATAGACCGTTCTCTCGATACAAGGTTTTGGGTCCATGAAAGGCGCATTTATTGTCGCCGAAATTTAGGACAGTGAGTTAAGTTATGCCCCTTGACATATTTCTGCAATATAGTACAGGTCGGTCCAGATTTGGATATAGCTGCCATATAGACCGATATCTCGATATAAGGTTTTTTCCCCATAAAAGCCGCATTTATAATCCGATTTAACTGAAATTTGACACAGTTACACATTTGGTGGAGGGCGTCTATATGAGGGTTGTTCGCCACACTGCCACTTGAGCATAAATTTGAATGACGCACTCAAAAAAATCGATCACTTGTTTCCCCATTGTTTTGATAGGTCAAATAACTTATTGGAGGCTATTTTAGGAGGTAAAACACCACCTAGATTCTTGCACACAACGTTTAATGTCATATTCGTAATCTGCTTTCAAATGCCTATCATTTGAGTTTCATCAAGATATGATTGATTAGTATTCCCATTTAGGGAGCTTATCGGGGATGGGGCGACTATCAATTATTTGGACCTCGTTTTTTATGTCATATTCGTAGTCTACTCCCAAATATCTTTCATTTGAGTCTCATACTGATATATACATCCAATATGTCTTTTTGGAGCAGTTTTCGGGCTTGGGCTACCCCTTGGATATTTGAACCCAAGTTTTTATACCACTTTCGCATTTTACTCTCCAATATCTTTCATTTGATACCCATATTGTCCCAATCGGTCCACTTTTAGTTTTGGGTGGAACTTTTGGGGTAAGTAGGAAGGTCCGCCCCCATTGCGATATCAAAAACTTGAATAGCCTATTGCTCCTTCCGGACCATATTCGTAATCTACTCCCGAATACCTTTCATTCGATTCCCATTTTGTCATGTCCAATAAACCTATTTTGGGTTTTTTTTGGTCGGGGCAGCCGCCCAATTACTTGGACCCAATTGTTAATATGGAATTTGTACTCTACTCTTGAATACCTTTCATTTAAGTCCCATATTGTCCCAATCGCTCCACTTTTATTTTTGCCTGGTACTTTTGGGGTAAGGGGGAGGGTCCGCCTCCAATGCGATATCAAAAAATTATATAGCCTATTGCTCCTTCCGGACCACTTCCCACAATCTGTGAGAATTTCAAAGAAATCGGTTCAGCCGTTTTTGAGTTTATACGGAACAAACAAATTTACAAACCCACAAACATACAAACAAACAAACATACAAACAAACAAACACAAATAAATTTTTATATATTTATATAGATGCCGCTTAAATCAATCTTGTTTGAATCGTTGAGTGGAGCGGACGTATTGTTATTACGCTCCGCAAGAATTTTCCTGTAACTCGTAATATTGGGTTGCCCAAAAAGTAATTGCGGATTTTTTAAAAGAAAGTAAATGCATTTTTAATAAAACTTAGAATGAACTTTAATCAAATATACTTTTTTTTACACTTTTTTTCTAAAGCAAGCTGATAACTGACGGAAGAAAGAATGCAATTACAGAGTCACAAGCTGTGAAAAAATTTGTCAACGCCGACTATATGAAAAATCCGCAATTACTTTTTGGGCAACCCAATAGATCATTATTTTTGGGAGAAAAATTAAAGTCACTCAAGGATAGCTGCGACAGAGGTATCCGTTAGGCGGTTGATGATCTGCTTCTGGCTTGGAATGGACTTCAAATACCCAACAGCTGCGGTGTTGGTATCAGGCCGTAGCATGTTGTCTGCTACTGAAACCTCGACTGGTGGAGCGGCTGCTCCAGACTCCACTAGACAGATGACTGGTCACCGACAGATGACTGGTCAGCAGGGGCTTTTGACGAAGACACCTGGTTCGAGTCTAAAGGACAAGGCCGAACCTATTCCTTCTTCGCATGCCTATAGTTTGCCAAACCAACACGCTCTTTAAGAGGTTAGAATAATAGAAGACGCATCGCTCTCAGGTTAATTGAGAGGCTTGGTGCAAATCATCCTAAGACTCTCACTGATAGGAAGAGAGATTCCCTAAATTGGGGTCGGGAATTCACTGCACAGGCTACTCCAAAGACTACACGTCTAGATTCGAAAACTGCACCGCAGTCAGCCAAAAGGCTGCGGTCACCTGGAGGGCATCCCATTCCAAAAAGAACTAGGGCGAACAACAGTGAGATGGATCCAAGAACCTTTGCTAATATCGCTAGGGACAGTTTGGTGTAACAGTTGTCGACAAGGGAGAAGAACAGGGCTGCATACCTAGGAATTAGAGATAGTCAATGGACTGTCATCACTATACTCCGAAGTGGTTGCGGAATTTCCTGGGTCTCCTCCAGTTTATGACGATGCAGGCTGGTATCGAGGCCGATACAAACTAATTGCCTTCGGCGATCAACGCTTCCCTCATCTTGAAGCGATACTGTGAAGACTAAGGGAATGTAATCCCAATCTTTCAACCACAGACTGGAAGATTGGTAGATTGGATGAGGCTGATGGTGACCGGAGACACGCAGTATTCGTACTAAACTCCGGCTGTCTCGCAGACCTCAATAAGTCTGAAGGGGTTGTGTCCTACAGATTTAACAAGTTGAAACTGAAGGTCTATAGAAGCGATGGGGTTGGGGAAACAGAAGACGACTCAGCCGTTTTTGTTGAACACTTGCCTGAGGACCAATCGACTAGATCGCTAAAGTTTGGCGGATTGCAGGAGACTAAAAATCCCCCTGCCACAATCGAGACAAGAGGAGATGGCATCGAACCGGGACCTAACAAGGCCAGTGTGGGTGGGCCACAAAGTAGGACTGGGCTCAAAGTGTGCGCCAGCGGGGAAGCACGGAACTCAGAAAGTACTTCGACAGCAGCAGTTAGTGAAGAATCTAAAGAGAAATCATCCACACCGCAAGTGCCCAGTGTCCTGAGGAAGAGTGATTCCACAGCTTTCTCACCTGCCCCTGGATGCATACAGAAGAAGATGACAAGTTCTAAGGAATCTTGTGAGGATGAACTCCTGGCGGAATCAGAAGACGAGGCTAACATAACAGCGGTGGAAGTTCTGAATCCTATGATCCGGTTTCTACAAATAAATCTCCACCATTGAAAGGCCGCTCTGCGGCACTAAAGGTCCTCCTGATGTCAGGGAGATTTAACGTGGTTCTTATCCAGTAACCATGGGTGTGTGGAGGAATGGTACGTGGACTAAGAATTCCGGGATTTAAACTTCTCAAGGTTATGTCAATGTCCCTCGACTAAAAAGATGAAAGGTGAATTGGGATAATTTTCGGAACAAATTCTGGACTACTACCCCTTCTGGACTAGAAAAGGAAGTGGAAACTACGGAGGATATAGACATAGTGGCCAAGTGGATCACAAAGGCCCTGAAAGACTCGCCTGTGCCAGCATGCCCTAGTGCCAAGCCAAGGGGCAAACAGCGACCCCCATGTCAGACCCCAGAGCTGGTTGGTCTAAAGAAGGACTGCAGAAAACTCTCCAACAGAGCAAAAGCCACAACAGCACCACACGATTGGGACATCTATAAGGCTGCGCTAAGATGGGGTGGGGTATATCCAGAAGTCAGAGAATGTATGGACAAGGTCTAGTGAGAAAATGCTGGAACTACTCGTTGATACACATTTTCCGGGAAATTCTCCAACGGATAGCGTGGCGCCAGAGGAGGTTGTCACTGATATGCATTCATCGGAGGCCATTAGGGAAATTGTGTCTGAGCCGAAAATCCTTTGGGCGATAAGAAGTTACATACCTTACGTCCCATAGCTGTTATATCGAAATATGTTCTGATTTGGACCAAGTGCTAATAAGTACGAGTCATCGTTCAATTGTGTATAACAAAATATTGAATATTGGTATTTTTAGTAGCCAGATCTAAAAATAAACTGATCTGAACTATATGCGATCCGGATGTCGAAAAGCCTAACATAAGTCACTGTGTAAATTTCAGTGAAATTGGATTATATATGCGCCTTTTATAAGGCCAAGTCTTTAAATCGAGAAATTGGTATACATAACAGCTATAACGAAATCTGGACCGAATTGGGTAAAGTTGGAGAAAAATGTCGAAGAACCAAACACAACTCACTGTCCCAAATTTGGGCGAAATCGGACAATAAATGCCCCTTTTATGGGCCCAAAACCTTAAATCGAGAGATCTGTCTATATGGCAGCTGTATTCAAATCTGGACCGATCTGGGTCAAATTGAAGAAGGATATTGAAGATCCTAACACAATTCACTGTTTCAAATTTCAGCGACATCGGACAATAAATGCGCCTTTATGGCCCCGAGAGATCGGTCTATATGGTAGCTATATTCAAATCCTTATCGATCTGTGCCATATTGCAGAAGTATGTCAAGGGGCTTAATCTGAACCGATCAGTGCCAAATTAAAGAAATATGTGGAAGGGCCTAAGACAACTCAATGTCCCAAAGTTCAGCAAAATCGGATAATAAATGTGGCTTTTCGGGCATAAGACCATAAACCGGAGGATCGGTCTATATGGCAGCTATATCCAAATCTGGACCGATCTAGGAGGGCCTAAAACAACTCACTGTCCCAAATTTCAGCAAAATCGGATAATAAATGTGGCTTTTATGGGCCTAAGACCCTAAATCGGCCGATCGGTCTATATGGGGGCTATATCAAGGTATAATCCGATACAACCCATCTCCAACTTAACCTGCTTATGGACAAAAAAAAAGAACCTGTGCAAAATTTCAGCTCAATATGTCTATTTTTAATGATTGTAGCGTGATTTCAACAGACAGACGGACGGACATGTCTAGATCGTCTTAGATTTTTACGCTGATCAGGAATATATATACTTTATAGGGTCGGAAATGGATATTTCGATGTGTTGCAAACGGAATGACATTATGAACATTACTGAAACATTATTGCAAATTACCCAAAATTTGACGAACATATACATGGGAGATATATCTAATTCTAATCCGATTTCGAGCAAACTTCTCACATAATGTGGTACTCACCGAAAAAAAGCGTTGTGCAAAATGTTGGCAAGATTGGTAAAAAAATCCAGTTGCAATGGCTCTAGAAGTAAAAATCGGGTGATATACATATATGACGGCTATATTTAAATATGAGCTAATTTCCACGAAACTCACAACTAATGTCGAGAATCAAGAGAATATCCTTCCTAACAAATTCAAAGAGAATCGGTTAACAAATGACCATTTTATCGCACTATTGCTGTAAATCGGACGAACATATATATGGAAGCTTTATCCCAATCTGAACCGATTTGTATGAAATTCTTCTGTAATGTCGGGAGTCATAAGAAAATTCGTCATGACAATTTTTTCCAACTTCAATAGGCTTCGTCTCTAGGCCGAAAAACAAGCCCATAACAAATTTAAAAAATTTCGGATGAAAATTGCGACAAGTAGTTTGTACAGAATTTAACATGGACAGACAGGCGGACATAGCTAAATCGAATCAGAAAGTGAGTCTGAGCCGATCGGTATACTTATCAATAGGTCTATACCCCCCATCCTATGGTCTCTTTTTATACCCTTCACCATAGGATGGGGGGTATACTAATTTCGTCATTCTGTTTGTAACTACTCGAAATATTCGTCTGAGACCCCATAAAGTATATATATTCTCGTCGCGACATTTTATGTCGATTTAGCCATTTAGCCACAGACGGACTGTCTGTCTAAAGCACGCTAACTTCCGAAGGAGTAAAGCTAGCCGCTTGAAATTTTACACAAATACTCCTTATTAATGTAGGTCGATTGGAATTGTAAATGGGCCATATCGGTCCATGTTTTGATATAGCTGCCATATAAACCATTCTTGGGTCTTGACTTCTTGAGCCTCTAGAGTGCGCAATTCTTTTCCGATTGGAATGAAATTTTGCACGACGTGTTTTGTTATGATATCCAACAACTTTGCCAAGTATGGCTCAAATCGGTCCATAACCTGATATAGCTGTCATATAAACAGATCTGGCGAATTGACTTCTTGAGCTTGTAGAGGGCGCAATTCCTATCCGATTTGGCTGAAATTTTGCAAGACGTATTTTATTCTTACTTTCAACAACTGTGTCAAATAAGGTTCAAATCGGTTCATAACCTGATATAGCTGCGATATAAACCGAGCTCGGATTTTGACTTCTTGAGCCTCTAGGGGTCGCAATTATTATCCAATTTGCCTGAAATTTTGTACGACGGATTCTCTCATGACCATCAACATACGTGTTTATTACGATCTGAATCGGTCTATAGCCCGATACAGCTCCCATATAAATTGATCTCTCTATTTTACTTCTTGAGCCCCCAAATGGCGCAATTCTTATTCGAATTGGCTGACATTTTACACAGGTCTCCAACAAATAATTTAATTGTGGTCCAAACCGGACCATATCTTGATATCGCTCTAATAGTTGAGCAAATCTTTTCTTATATCCTTTTTTGCCTCAGAAGAGATGCCGGGAAAAGAACTCGACAAATGCGATCCATGGTGGAGGGTATATAAGATTCGGCCCGGCCGAACTTAGCACGCTTTTACTTGTGTTATCTTAAATCTTTTTGCCGGTTAGGGGACAAAATATATGGGAGCTATATCGAAATCTGAACTTATATATTCCAATTTCAATAGGCTTCGTCTCTAGGCCAAAAATTGCCATGCCAAATTTTAAGACCATCTGATGAAAATTGCGACCTGTACATCGAACACAAATTAACATGGACAAACAGACGGACGGATGGACAAACAGAAGGACATAGCTAAATCGAATCAGGAAGTGATTCTGTATGGATCGGAATTCTTATCAAAAATGTCCATTTAAGAAGCCTGCAACAGCATAAGTTTTGGAAGCAGTGCTGTAAATGCAGTTTTTGCAGACCTGCGAAAAATGGGGTATTTGTATGGCCTAAGAAACAAAAAAGGAAAACATTTTATTTGTTGTTGGACAAGTTTATTGAACAAATCAAGTTTTTGTTATTGTTTTCCCACTTTTTAAATTTTTTTTGAAGAACTCATTTTGCCACCAGCGGTATTTGAACTCATGACCTTCCAAATGCAAGTCGGCTGCTGTACCAACTCAACTACTACACATTTAATATGATGAACGGCAAAATGTTGACTGAAATGTTGACAGTCTCTGTCTCACTGCAGGTCGCGAGCATCCGTGCAGGCATATTTGCAGGCAACTATAAGAGCAAAGTTATAAGTGTGCTCAATTTCTGTGGTGCAATTAGTAATATTTAATAATTATCTAATTTTTGTTCTGCGTGGTCCTGAAAAAGGCTGACATGATTTTCCAGAAATTTTCACAGTTTGCGTTTGATGGTCTAGGCTATTAAACGTTTGTCACCGAGAGGTGGACCCTCCACCTTACCCCAAAAACTCCACCCAAACTGGGAAGGAGATCGGGGCAATATGGAACTCATATGGAACTATTTGGTAGTACAATATACAATCATAGCACGTTTACTTTCAAACTTTGGCAATCCGGATTTAACTAAATCCAAAAACAAATCTTGTCCGTTTAAACTGAGTTTTTGGGGATTTAAGCGACATACACAAGTGTACATGCGTAAACATGAATGTGTATATCACACACAACTCTTGAAAACAGTTTCATGCTTTAGTACTTGTATCGATTATTCAGCCATGAAATCGGGTTTATTTGGGATTTAAAAGTAAATTGGCAAAAATTAGGTTTATTTTTGTACGGTAGGTTTACATGGCAGTCTGCCATCAGACTCACTTAGACGTTTTCGTCCTTTGTGGTACGACAGGAGCAGAAGAAGGAAGATGCCTTCTAGTTCCTACTATCCAAGATGCCTTCTAGTTGAACTATCCAGATCGTTTTAAGAAACCTAATAACTTGTGAATGTTCACATCCACTTGATCGAACAGGTTCTCAAAGAATCAAGAACCTTAAGTGGAACTCCTTCTGACTGCTATGCAGGACACACAGAGAAGGTGTTCTATAGTCTCTTCTTCTTCGGTGTTCTCACAGCTGCTAAGTTGTTGCTGGCAACCTGTCAGCATGTTTTCCGATTAGACAGTGACTTGTCATGGCGGACACAATGACTTAGACGTCTGTTCTAGCCAGTGACAGCAAAGCGGTAGACCTCTGCAAATCTATATTAGGCCACATTGTTTTGGAATGCTCACAGCCCGCTCTTTGTGACCGTCTATCATTCATTGTCTTTCGGGCCTGCTCTTGAAAACTAAGCTTACATGTCGCTAGAGGCATACCCGGCGATTCCAATGTCCCTGGAATGTGTAAGGTAGTTCCTAGACTCGCAAGCTCGCCCGCTTTACAATTCCCTGGGATATATCTGTGGCCTGGCACCCAGAACATGTGAATTTTGAACTGTTCAGCCATCTCATTGAGAGATCTGAGACAGTCGAAGTCGATTTTTGTGTTCAGAAATACGTTCCCCAGGGATTTCATAGCTTCCTGGCTGTCTGAGAAGATATTTATGCCAATCGCCGTAATGATATTATATCTGAGCCATTCCACCACTTCCTTAATTGAAAGGATCTCTGCTTGATACATACTGCAGTGGTCGGCTAACCTTCTCGATATGACCAGTTCTAGATCTTTTTAGTACACCCCAAAGCCCACCTGGTCGTTTAGTTTGGAACCATCCGAATAGAAGTCTATGTCACTTCTGTTACCAGGGATTTCGTAGTTCAAATCGGTTTTATCATAAATAGTGGTACAGTACTTTTTACCAAAAAGCGGCTCAGATACTGCCATTAACATCGGATTATCAAGGATAAGATAGTGTCCGTAGCCCCCACATGACCAGTGAGAAAGCTCCCTTAACCTCATGACAAAGTTCTCTGCAATTTGGGTAGCCACAATATCCAGAGGCATAAGATGTAGCATTGAATTCGGTGCATCAGATGGTGTCGTCTTCAGTGCTGCTGTCATGCACAAACAAGCCATCCATTGCATCCGGTTAAGTATTGAGCAGTAGGTGGACTTTTGAAGCACCGTCCACCAGACCACAACACCATATAGCATTATAGGTCTGACAACTACAGTAT
This sequence comes from Stomoxys calcitrans, assembly GCF_963082655.1. Classification (NCBI taxonomy): domain Eukaryota; kingdom Metazoa; phylum Arthropoda; class Insecta; order Diptera; family Muscidae; genus Stomoxys; species Stomoxys calcitrans. Next base: position 131,508,469 of record NC_081552.1, on the reverse strand, counting down.
ATACCCATTGCATGACACGCGGTCTAAATCCCCCAATTTTGCCAATGGCTCTCTTGCAGGTGTATAGGGCAAGAGTGGCCTTTCTTGCCCTATCCAAAATGATGGATTTAAAGTTCAGTTTCCTGTCCAGCAAAACTCCCAGGTATTTTGCGCTTTCTGTAAATGGAACATTCTCTCCACCCAAGGGCACATGTTCCACTATAGGCAACTTGTATCTCCTGTTGAAAAGAACTACTTCTGTCTTGCACGGATTTATACCCAGACCACTTTCGGTAGCCACTTTGCTGTTGCACGTAGAGCTTCCTATATATCTCTTAGAGTGCTAGGAAACTTTCCCCTAACCGCAATTGCCACGTCATCAGCATACGCGACCACTTCTACACCTTTTTCTTCAAGAGACAATAATATATTGTTAATGGCTATAGTCCAAAGTAGAGAAGACAGTATACCTCCTTGAGGTGTTCCTGTGCTGACCCATATTTTTAGATGCACAGATCCCAAGCCTGCCGTAATGCATCTTTTAATAAGTATGTTATTAATAAGTTCTCTTACGGTAGAGTTGATGCTTAGAAACACTAACTCCTTCATGATGTCGGTTTTACATTATTGAAAGCACCTTCAATGTCAAGAAGTGCTGCCATTGTATATTCCTTGGTAGCGAGAGAAAGTTCTATATAGCCGACTAGTGCGTGAATGGCTGTTTCAGTGGATTTGCCTTCATTATATGCATGCTTCTCCTTCGACAGGCGACCTCCAGGATCCAGGTCTAGATCTTGCCCTACGATATGTTTCTATCAACCTCTCAGGAGTCTTCAGGATAAAACATGAGAGATTAATTGGTCGAAAATCTTTCGCCTTCGTGTGGTAGGGTTTTCCTGCTTTCGGAATGAAAATGGCTTTCATGTCCCTCCATTCCACATGTATATAAGGCATTCTGATACAAGCGGAGTATATCTCCCTAAGTCAGGGAACCTCTCTATCTAACACAGCTTGTAATTCAACCGGTGATACATCATCAGGGCCTGGCGACTTAAAGGAGTCGAAACTTCTTATCGCCCAAAAGATTTTCGGCTCAGACACAATTTCCCTAATGGCCTCCAACGAATGCATATCAGTGCCAACCTCTTCAGGGGCCACGTTGAAATATGTATCAACGAGAAGTTCTAGTGTTTCCTCATTAGACATTGTCCATACATTCTCTGACTTCTGAATGTACCCCACCGTAACCGGTTTAGAGGACAGAAATTTCCTTAACCTAGAGGCCCCAGATGTATCCTCCACGGAGCTGAGAATTCTACCCAGGATTTTTTCTGAGCCTTTCTCAGCTCGCCCTTATATCTTCCTAACTTAACCTCATAGCTGTCCTAATCGTGTGGTGCTCTTATGTGCCTTCGTAATCCACTTGAACACTATGTCTATATCTCCGCAGTTACCACTTCCTTTCTGGTCTAGAAGAGATAGAAGTGCTGAGTTTGTGCCGAAATTTATCCCAGTCGCCTCATTTCTGTTTAGCCGATTTTCTCCAGGGCTGCAACTATTATAACGTTGATCAGAGAAGCTGTGGTTATCCAACACATCCCAGTCGCATATTCTTCTTCTTATATCTTCCGATACGAAGGTCCCCTTTTTTACAAATCACCAGATTGCAACTTATAATATATTCAATAAGCAGTTTACCCCTTTCGTTGACATCCGAACTTCCCCATATCTGGTGATGTGCATCACTTCTTAAAATGAGGCTCTTCTTCCTACGCAGAAGCGGCTTCAACCAGCAACTTGAAGGCGGCATCTCTAAATCGTGTGCCATATATAGGGAAGCCAGCCAGTAATGAGACTTATTTATTTCAAGGCTGGCTACTACTGAATCTTCAGTGCTTATATATTTAGAATACGCTTTGCAAGAATACAGGCTCTGTGTCTTCCATTCCCCGTACCCTTGAGAAGTTTAAATCCCGGAATTCTTAGTCCACGTACCATTCCTCCACACAGCTATGGTTCCTGGATAATAACCATGTCAAATTCCCTGCCATTAGGAAGGCCTCTAGTGCCGCCAAAGCGGCCTTGCAGTGGTCGACATTTATATTTAGCCTCGTCTTCATATTCCACCAGGAGTGCATCCTCACAAGATTCGTTAGATCTGATTATGATGAGCTGTGGAACCACTCTTCCTCAGGATACTGAACACTTATCCGATTTTGCTGAAATTTGCAACAGTGAGTTGTGTTAGGCCCCTCGACTTCCTTCACTAATTTGGCCCTGATCGGTTCAGAATTGGATATAGCTGCCATATAGACCGATCCTCCGATTTAGGATCGTAGGTCCATAAAAGCCACATTTATTATCCGATTTTGCTGAAATTTGGGACATTGAGTTATCTTAGGCTCTTTGACATCCTTCTTCAATTTGGCCCAGATCGGTCCAGATTTGTATATAGCTGCCATATAGACCGATCTTTGGGCCCATAAAAGGGGCATTTATTATCCGATTTTGCTGAAATTTAGGACAGTGAGTTGTGTTAGACTCTTCGACATTTTACTGCAACTTGGCTCAAATCGGTTCAGATTTGGATATAGCTGCCATGTATACCGATATCTCGATTTTAAGTTATGGCCCCATAGAAGGCGCATTTATAATCCGAATTCACTGAAATTTGACACAGTGACTTATGTTAGGCTTTTCGACATCCGTGCCGTATATGGTTCAGGTCGGTCTATTTTTAGATCTGGTACTAAAAAGACCAACACTTTGTTATACACAATTGAACAATGACTTGTACTTATTAGTATTTGGTCCAAATCGGAGCATATTTCGATATAACTGCTATGGGACATAAGGTATACAATTTTCACCGGAATTTGATGAAAGGTGATTTACATAAATACCCGAGGTGGTGGGTATCCAAAGTTTGGCCCGGCCGAACTTAACGCCTTTTTACTTGTTCTAAGGATATTTTGCATCTTTAACTAAGGTACACTGTTGTCTCGTCCCGAAGTCAAATTCCTTACTTTAAACTATATTTTGATCTTCATTTCAGATTTTTGTCTTTAATAGCAAGAAGCGGAGTTAAAGATTTATTAACCTACCATTTAAATTTAAAAGAAAATTTCTTTCAAAAAAATTATCATCTTAAAATGAATTTACTAATCTTTGGCTTTAATCTTTAAAATGAGAAAAGAAAAACGTTTATTCAAATTAACAGAATATTGTTATAGAATTGATCTTTAGAGAATATTTTTATAAATGTGTTTCAAAAAATTTTTAGTAAATTTTTTCGAGAAAAATCCACGAAGATATTGTTTAAAAAATAAAACTTTTATTCGTTTAAAATAATCTGCAAACTTTTATCTTAAAGAAAAATTCAATGCAGTTTGGTCTAATTTTTTTTTTTTTTGAAATTTTGACTTTAGAAGAAGTTTTATCGAAAATTTGTTTTTAAATAGAAAATGATTGAAATTTTGTCTTAGAAAAAAATTTTTTTTTTGAAAATTGTTTTATTAGAACTTCGCTTTAAAAATTAATTTGGTCTTTAGAAAAATTTCCTTGATACTTTGAATTTAGAGAGAGTTTCATCCACACTTTGTTCGTAAATAAAAATTGATCGAATTTTTTTTTAAAAAATATTATTTTTAAATGTTGTTTTCGGGAAAAATTGTATTTAATTTTTGTCTTAAAAAAATTCTTCGAAATTTAGACATTATAAAAGTTTCATTGAGTCGTTGCCTCTATAATTCGAGTAGGCCGGGCCAGAGTAAAGTTTTGTCTTCAGATAATAGTGAAATGTGTCTTTAGAAAAAATGTAGAAAAAAAATTAATTAAAATTTTGTGAACAAATAGAAAGTTTTCAATTTGTGCTAAAAAAAAAATTAATTTCGAGAGATCTTTTCAATCAAATTTAATATTTCGAGAATTTTTGTATAAAACTTTGTTTGGGCCCCCTGGCTACGTCGCACAATGCTCCACCGTTGGGCAAAAATGAAAAAATCGAAAATTTAAATTTTTTAATCTTCATTTATATACAAATAGGTGGACCGGACCCGCTCCGCTGCGTCTTCTTTTACTTTATATGGAACAAAATTTTCCTTGGAATATTTATTTTCGACAATTAAAGAGCTTTTAGTGAAATATCATGCTACAAAAAAAGTATATCGCTTGACAAACAGTTTTACAATATAAGTGCCTTTATCTGAATCCCATATGATCTCTTTTGGTCTACGAATTTCAGTTTGGATGTAAGGTGTACTCCATTTTTAAAATATTTTATTTCAGCCCGATATTCTCATGATGAATAATTAGAGGCGTTTTCGGTCGTGAGGTGGTCCCCCAGACACTTGGCCCTGAAAAAATATCAGCAAGTGCTCTTCCCTCAAGTACCATTTATTTCAACCCCATATTTCCATTGGTTTTGAGGGGAGTTTACAGGATGAGGCGTCCCCCAAACACATGGTCCCAAAACTGGTTATCAAATTCGTTTTCTAATCTCAAATACCTTTCATTTGAGCCACATATTGGCATGGTCAACTAATGTTTGCCCTTTGGGGGGTGTTTGGGAAGGGGTGATGCCTTAAATACATGGTCCTACATTTGGATATAAAATTCGTATTCTACTACTAAATACCTTTATTTGAGCCCCATATTGCAATGGTCAGTAAAAAATGCTGTTTGTGGGGTATTTTGGGAATGGGAGTAGACCCCCAGAAAATTGGTCCCGAAAGTGGGTATCAATTCTTGCTTTACCCCCCAATTCGTTTCATTTAAGCCCCACATTGACATGGTCGGTAAATATGCCCGATTTAGGGGTGTTTTGGGGTGTGGGGTGGTCCCTAAAACACTTAGCCCTGAAAATATATCAGCATCGTGCTCTACTCTCAAATATCATTTATTTGAACCCCATATTGCAATTGGCCTCAAAATTGGATATAAAATTCGTTTCCTAATCTCAAATACCATTCATTTAAACCCCTTATTGCAAAAGTCAGCAAATATGTCCGGTTTAGGAAATGGGCCCTAAAAACTATTAACATCGAGATCTACTCCCTTTAAGACCCAAAATTGTTATGGTGCGTAAACACGTCCTATTTGGGCGTTATTATGGGGATGAGGCGTCCCCTGGACAGTTGGTCCCTAATGTTGATATCAGATTCATGGTCTACTCCCAAATACCTTTAATTTGAGCCCTATATTTCCATAGTCGGCAAACATGTTCGATTTTGGAGAATGGGGTGACTACTCAGTGACTTGGACTTGAAAATATATATCGGATTCGTGTTCTACTCTAAAAAATCTCTTATGTGAGCCTCAAATTGCAATGGTCAACAAATACTTCCTATTTGGGTGGTGTTATGGGGGTGGGGTGGCTCCATAAACACTTTCCCGAACATTGATACCAGATTTGTGCTTTACTTCCAAAGACCTTTCATTTGAGTCCTATATTGCTATGGTCGTAAACTTGACTTCTTTGGGGTATGTTTTCGGGGATGGGCGGTCCCTCAAATACTTGGTCCCACATCTGGATATCAGATTCGTATTCTACACTCAAACACCTTTTATTTGAGTCTCATATTGCCATGGTCAGTAAATAAGTCCTGTTCGGGGGTGTTTTGGGGAAGGAGAGGATCCCCAGAAACTTTGTCCCAAATTTGGATATTAGATTCGTACTTTACTCGCGAATACCTTTCATTTGAGTTCCATATTGCCATGGTCGATAAATATGTCTGATTTAGGGGGGTTGTTTGTAGGTTACTATAAGAGAGCACAAAAAATTTCGCTTAAATCGCACCACCCATCTTCGAGATCTGGCATTTCTGAAAATTAGGGTAAGGGGGAGGGTCCGCTACCCCTTAAGATATCAAAAAAAGTAGTACCCCATTTTCACCACGGGATCATTATGCACCACAAAAAACACACAAACAAACAAACCTACAAACAAACACAAATTGATTTCTATTTCCAATTTTTGTTTGTTCCTTATAGTCTCAAAAACGGCTGAACCTATAACCTTGAAGTTTTCACAAATTGTGTAGGTTGGTCTGGAAGGAAACATAATTTTTTGATTTCGGGAGGGGGCGGACCCTCCCCCTTACCCCATAAGTTCTACCCAAAAATAAAAGTGAGCAGATCGGGACAATATGGGATTTAAATGAAAGGTATTCAAGAGTAGAGTACTAATTTCATAATAAAAGTTGGGTCCAAGTACCTGGTAGGCCGCCCAGCCCCAAAACCCCTTAAAATAACTTTATTTGACGATCATGACAATATTGGACTCAAATGAAAGGTATTCGGGAATAGATTACGAATAGGGTCAGAAACTGGGAATAGACTTTATAACTTATGGATAACGGAAGTAGGCGGACCCTCCACCGTTACCCCAAAAAGACCACCCAAAATCAAAAGTGGACCAATAAGGACAAAATGAAAAGCATGCGGGTTATCTACTCCCTAATCTGGCATACAAATTCATGTCGAAGCATAGGGCGTCACCTCATTCCCACAAAAAACGCCCAAAATGGGCACATTAGCCAATCACGGATATATGGGACTCGGTTTGTTCGTTCAGTATAGACTGAGCAAGTAAAACCGTGCTAAGTTCGGCCAGGCCGAATCTTATATACTCACCACCATGGATCGCATTTGTCGAGTTCTTTTCCCGGCATCTCTTCTTAGGCAAAACAGGATATAAGAAAAGATTTGCTCTGCCATTAGAGCGATATCAAGATATGGTCCGGTTTGAAACACAATTAAATTTTATGTTGGAGACCTGTGTAAAATGTCAGCCAATTCGAATAAGAATTGCGCCCTTTGGGGGCTCAAGAAGTAAAATAGAGAGATCGATTTATATGGAAGCTGTATCGGGCTATAGACCGATTCAGACCATAATAAACACGTGTGTTGATGGTCATGAAAGAATCTGTCGTACATAAAATACGTCATGCAAAATTTCAGCCAAATCGGATAGGAATTGCGCCCTCTAGAAGCTCAAGAAGTCAAGTCCCCAGATCTGTTTATATGACAGCTATATCAGGTTTTGGACCGATTTGAACCATACATGGTACAGTTATTGGATATCATAAGAAAACACGTCGTGCAAAATTTCATTCCAACCGGATAAGAATTGCGCACTCTAGAGGCTCAATAAGTCAAGACCCAAGATCGGTTTATATGGCAGCTATATCAAAACATGGACGGATATGACCCATTTTAAATACCAACCGACCTACACCAATAAGAAGTATTTGTGCAAAATTTCAAGCGGCTAGCTTTACTCCTTCGGAAGTTGGCGTGCTTTCGACAGACAGCCGGACGGACGGACATGGCTAGATCGACATAAAATGTCGCGACGATCAAGAATGTATATACTTTATGGGGTCTCAGACGAATATTTCGAGTAATTACAAACAGAATGACGAAATTTGTATACCCCCATCCTATGGTGGAGGGTATAAAAAGGTAATAATTGAATGCTCATTTATCAACGAAATGTGTCGCACACATGAACATATGGTTAGTACTTTTAGTTTTAAAGAAGAGGCAAAAATAAAGCAATAACTATCAAAATTTAAATTTTCAACAAAGTGGATCAAAGTGGCTTGGGTCCCGCCGTTATTTTTGTCCGTGTTCTTCAATGAAGTGTCCTGAATCAAAAAAGCTAAATTTCGGCTGCACAAACTTGCAGCATTTGTATATATTGGAAAAGGCTTTTTCGATCAATTTTTAGAAAGAGGGTCAAAAAATCTTCTAAAAATTTATTCAAGCAATTAAAATATTCTACAAAAATGTTCGCCGGAAAATTCTACTATAGTCCCTGAGTACACTAAAACACAAAACTAAAAATAAAGCCTGTAACACGGGAAATGTTTTATAATGCTTAAGAAATGAAACCAAGAGATCGGTTTTTATGGGAGAAATATCAGGTTATACACATATTTGGAACATACTTGGCCGAGTTTTTGAGAGTTATGGCAGAAGTCATTGTGCAGAATTTCCGCAAAATTGGATAAAAATTGTACCCCTAGAGGCGCAAGAAGTTAAATCGATATATCGGTTTGTATGGGAGCAACACATATCAAGTTACAGACCGGTATGGGCCATACTTCACTTTTTTTCTCTACATCCCTCAAATATACCTCTGTGCAAAATTTTGGAGCTCTATGTTAACTTAAATTATTTTTATACCCTCCACCCGTCCGTCCGTCTGTCTGTCGCTAACTTCCGAAGGAGTAAAGCTAGCCGCTTGAAATTTTGCACAAATACTTCTTATTAGTGTAGGTCGGTTGGTATTGTAAATGGGCCATATCGGTCCATGTTTTGATATAGCTGCCATATAAACCGATCTTGGGTCTTGACTTCTTGAGCCTCTATAGTGCGCAATTCTTTTCCGATTGGAATGAAATGTTGGCACGACGTGTTTCGTTATGATAACCACCAACTGTGCCAAGTATGGTTCAAATCGGACCATAACCTGATATAGCTGCCATATAAACCGATCTTGGGTCTTGACTTCTTGAGCCTTTAGAGTACGCAATTCTTATCCGATTGGAATGAAATTTGGCGCGACGTGTTCGGTTATAATATCCAACAACTGTGCCGATTATGGGTCAAATCGGTTCATAACCTGATATAGCTGCCATATAAACCGATCTTGGGTTTTGACTTCTTGAGCCTCTTGAATGCGCAATTCTTATCCGATTTGAATGAATTTTGGCACGACGTTTTGTTATGATATCCAACATCTGAGTCAAGTATGGTTCAAATCGGTTCATAACCTGATATAGCTGTCATATAAACCGACCTTGGGTCTTGACTTCTTGAGCCTCTTGAGGGCGCAATTCCTATCCGATTTGGCTGAAATTTTGCAAGACGTATTTTATTCTTACTTTCAACAACTGTGTCAAATAAGGTTCAAATCGGTTCATAACCTGATATAGCTGCCATATAAACTGATCTGGGATCTTGACTTCTTGAGCCTGTAGAGGTCGCAATTGTTATCCGATTTGCCTGAAATTTTGTACGACGGATTCTCTAATGACCATTAACATACGTATTATTATTATCTTATTATATTATCTTTCTATTTTACTTCTTGTGCCAACAATGGGCCCAATTCTTATTCGAATTGGCTGACATTTTATACAGGTCTCAACATATAATTTATATGTGGTCCAAACCGGACCATATCTTGATATCGCTCTAATAGCAGAGCAAATTTTTTCTTTTATCGTTTTTTGCCTAAGAAGAGATGCCGGGAAAAGAACTCGACAAATGCGATCCGTGGTGGAGGGTATATAAGAACTTAGCACGCTTTTACTTATTATATCCTCCACCATAAGATGGGGGGTATACTAATTTCGTCATTCTGTTTGTAACTACACGAAATATTCGTCTGAGACCCCATAAAGTATATATATTCTTGATCGTCGCGACATTTTATGTCGATCTAGCCATGTACGTCCGTCTGTCCGTCCGTCCGTCCGTCTGTCTCTCGAAAGCACGCTAACTTCCGAAGGAGTAAAGCTAGCCGCTTGAAATTTTGCAAAAATTTTTCTTATTAGTGTAGGTCGGTTGGTATTGTAAATGGGCCATATCGGTCCATGTTTTGATATAGCTGCCATATAAACCGATCTTGGGTCTTGACTTCTTGAGCCTCTAGCGTGCGCAATTCTTATCCGATCAGAATGAAATTTTGCACGACGTGTTTTGTTATGATATCCAACAACTGTGCCAAGTATGGTTCAAATCGGTCCATAACCTGATATAGCTGCCATATAAACCGATCTTGGGTCTTGACTTCTTGAACCTCTAGAGTGCGCAATTCTTATCCGATTGAAATGAAATTTTGCACGACGTGTTTTGTTGTTATATCCAACAACTGTGCCAAGTATGGTTCAAATCGGTCCATAACCTGATATAGCTGCCATATAAATCCATCTTGGGTCTTGACTTCTTGAACCTCTAGAGTGCGCAATTCTTATCCGATTGAAATGAAATTTTGCACGACGTGTTTTGTTGTTATATCCAACAACTGTGCCAAGTATGGTTCAAATCGGTCAATAACCTGATATAGCTGCCATATAAACCGATCTTGGGTCTTGACTTCTTGAGCCTCTAGAGGGCACAATTCTTATCCGAATGGAATGGAGTTTCGCACGACGTGTTTTGTTATGATACCCAACAACTGTGCCAAGTATGGTTCAAATCGGTCCATAACCTGATATAGCTGCCATATAAACCGATCTTGGGTCTTGACTTCTTGAGCCTCTAGAGGGCACAATTCTTATCCGATTTGAATGAATTTTTGCACGAAGTATTTCGTTATTATATTCAATAAATGTGTCAAATAAGGTTAAAATCGGTTCATAACCTGATATAGCTGCCATATAAACCGATCTGGGATCTTGACTTCATGACCCCTAGAGGTCGCAATTATTATCCGATATGCCTGAAATTTTGTACGATGGATCCTCTCATGACCATCAACAAACGTGTTTATTATGGTCTGAATCGGTCTATAGCCCGATACAGCTCCCATATAAATCGATCTCTCTATTTTACTTCGTGAGCCCCAATGGGCGCAATTCTTATACGAATTGGCTGAAATTTTACACAGGTCTCCAACATATAATTTAATTGTGGTCCGAACCGAACTATATCTTGATATCGTTTTAATAGGAGAGCAACTCTTTTCTTATATCCTTTTTAGCCTAAGAAGAGATACCGGGAAAAGAACTCGACAAATGCGATCCATGGTGGAGGGTATAAAAGATTCGGCTCGGCCGAACTTAGCACGCTTTTACTTGTTTTTTTTTTGTTTCATTATCTTTCAAGTCGAGCTTAATGACCAAGCGAATGCAACATCCAAAGGAGAGATTGATAATTGAGTCTGAAGAAAAGTAGGCAAGGCAGGACACATGTCACCCCACTGGTGGACGCGTATCGATAATTGGGTTTTATTATCTCGTCGGCACCATCGTGAACTATGTCCGTCCGTCTGACCGGCCTACAGTTCGCAGCCTGTTGTTCGTAGTATTATAGTTGAGATCATAATCACAAATCCTATGTGAAATCTCAACTGCTACCTTCAGACTGTTCGCTGTAAGCTTTTTCGCTGAGCAATATCTCTTCAAACAAACTCCAACTCCCCTCTATGGCTTTTGCATTCATTTTATTCCCATGTCAACGTGCAAGCTCCGCCTGCCGACGTCAACATTTTGTTTAAAGAATAAATGAAGAGGAAACATTTTGCGGCGGAAATGAAAATGAAATTGTGTATGTATTTGGAAAAAATCATTAAAATTATGTTTGGAAAAAATTCCTTTGAATTGATTAGTAATTGCGGTGATAATTTCACTTAGCAATGGATATTTAAAAATATTGAAAACTTGCACACGTTTGTTGCATAATCTCAGTTTTCGAACAGTTTGAAAGAGCAGTTCAGAAAAAAGTGGGCCTACAATTTGTAAGCACATAGTTTAATTTTTTTTCTGTTTAAAATAAAATCAATCTATGCAATATGGCCAATATTGGATAGCCAACAGCCCACAATAAGAAGTATATATACAAAATTTTATGCGGATAGCCCCATTCGTTCCAACGGCATCATGATTTCGTCTAGCTGTTGAACGGGCAAATGGATATGGCAAGATTGCTCCCTATTGTTGTTTTTGTAGCTACCCAGGGATTGACACGTGGATGTGGCAATCACAGTTTTATGCCCTCACCCTTTACACCCATGATGTAATGTCTTCATACTCACCATCCTCCTCTTCCTCTTCGTCCTAAAATTTGAATAAAAATAAAAAATTGGAAAAAAGCTTGGTAGGTGAGTGTAAAATCCTCAAGATCGCGTAGGTCCATCCCAGGCCAAATTTTTATACCCTCCACCATAAGATGGGGGTATACTAATTTCGTCATTCTGATTGTAACTACTCGAAATATTCGTCTGAGACCCCATAAAGTATATATATTCTTGATCGTCGTGAAATTTTATGTCGATCTAGGCATGTCCGTCCGTCTGTCCGTCTGTCCGTCCGTCTGTCTGTCGAAAGCACGCTAACTTCCGAAGGAGTAAAGCTAGCCGCTTTAAATTTTGCACGAATACTTCTTATTAGTGTAGGTCAGTTGGTATTGTAAATGGGCCATATTGGTCCATGTTTTGATATAGCTGCCATATAAACCGATCTTGGGTCTTGAATTCTTGAGCCTCTAGAGTGCGCAATTCTTATCCGATCAGAATGAAATTTTGCACGACGTGTTTTGTTATGATATCCAACAACTGTGCCAAGTATGGTTGAAATCGGTCCATGACTTGATATAGCTGCCATATAAACCGATCTTGGGTCTTGACTTCTTGAGCCTCTAGCGTGCGCAATTCTTATCCGATCAGAATGAAATTTTGCACGACGTGTTTAGTTTTTATATCTAACAACTGTGCCAAGTATGGTTCAAATCGGTCCATAACCTGATATAGCTGCCATATAAACCGATCTTGGGTCTTGACTTCTTGAGCCTCTAGAGTGCGCAATTCTTGTCCGATTGGAATGAAATTTTGCACGAAGTATTTCGACATGATATCCAACAACTGTGCCAAGTATGGTTGAAATCGGTCTATAACCTGATATAGCTGTCATATAAACAGATCTGGGGATTTGACTTCTTGAGCTTCTAGAGGGCGCAATTCCTATCCGATTTGGCTGAAATTTTGCAAGACGTATTTTATTTTTACTTTCAACAACTGTGTCAAATAAGGTTCAAATCGGTTCATTACCTGATATAGCTGCCATATAAACCGATCTGGGATCTTGACTTCTTGACCCCTAGAGGTCGCAATTATTATCCGATATACCTGAAATTTTGTACGACGGATCCTCTCATGACCATCAACAAACGTGTTTATTATGTTCTGAATCGGTCTATAGCGCGATACAGATCCCATATAAATCGTTCTCTCTATTTTACTTCGTGAGCCCCAATGGGCGCAGTTCTTATACGAATTGGCTGAAATTTTACACAGGTCTCCAACATATAATTTAATTGTGGTCCGAACCGGACCATATCTTGATATCGTTTTAATAGCAGAGCAACTCTTTTCTTATATCCTTTTTAGCCTAAGAAGAGATGCCGGGAAAAGAACTCGACAAATGCGATCCATGGTGGAGGGTATATAAGATTCGGCCCGGCCGAACTTAGCACGCTTTTACTTGTTATTTTTGTTTTTATATATTCGTAATCTACTCGCTTATATCTTTCATTTGATACCCATATTGCCTAGGTTGGGTATCACTGCTATCTTTTAGTGGTGAATATAAAATATAGCATTACTAAGATTCCTGAGTCGTCCTCGGAGTCGAGTCGAAATTGCCCATCTCCGCAGCTCTAATTCCGTGGTCCATCGAAATCGTATAACAAATGCTCCTGCTCCTAAATTATTCAACTTATCTCGCTGTATGTCAACTGCACGCTCGAAGTCGAGGAATGAAAGGTATAGGTGTGTATTAAATTCTGCAGACTATTCAACGGTTATAAGCACGCAGTTAATGTTATCGGCATAAGAACGTCTTGGCGAAAACCTGCCTGTTGCTTCCCCAAAATGCTGTCAAGGGCGGGCGAAATACGCAGCAGAAGAAGACTTGCCGTCACTTTATTTATTGCGTTCATCAATGTAATCCCTCACCAGTTTTTACACTGGTTGAGGTCATCCTTCTTTGGGATTGTGACCACGATCTTTTTCGTCCATTCCGAGGCCTCTCTGATTATTGGGGTGATCGCTTGAGCTATGGGGTGTGTCCCATAAAGCATCAGTTCAGCAGCATATTGTTTACAGATATAAATAATTTTGGACAAGTAAAAGCGTGTTAAGTTCGGCCGGGCCGAATCTTATATACCCTCCACCATAGATCGCATTTGCGCAAGTATGAAATTTCAGGCAAATCGGATGGGAATTGCGCCCTCTAGAAGCTTAAGACGTCAAGTCCCCAGATCGGTTTACATAACAACTATATTATGCTATGACTGATTTGAACCATACTCGACACAGTTGTTGGATATCATAAAAAAACACGTCGTGCAAAATTTCATACCAATCGGATAAGAATTGCGCACTCTAGAGGCTCAAGAAGTCAAGGCCCAAGATCGGTTTAATGGCAGCTATATCAGGTTATTGCCCGATTCGAACCATACTTGGCATAGTTGTTGGAAGTCATAGCGAAACACGTCGTGCAAAATTTCATTAAAATCGTATCAAATCAAGACCTAAGATCGGTTTATATGGCAGCTATTTCATGTTATGGACCGATTTGAACCATACTTGCGCCTTCTAGAGGCTTAAGAAGTCAAAACCCAAGATCGGTTTATATGGCATCTATATCAAAACATGGACCGATATGGCCCATTTACAATCCCAACCGACCTACACTAATATGAAGTATTTTTGCAAAACTTCAAGTGGCTAGCTTTACTCCTTCGAAAGTTAGCGTGCTTTCGACAGACAGACGGACGGACATGGCTAGGTCGACGTAAAATGCGACGACGATCAAGAATATATACACTTTATGGGGTCTTAGACGAATATTTCGAGTAGTTACAAACAGAATTACGAAATTAGTATACCCCCATCCTATGGTACTGGGTATAACAACAACAACTTTGGTAGAAAAAACAACTGCGAAAGTTGTTAATTTTAATGCAACAATTTATTTTGAATCACAACGACCCAAAGTATAAATTTGTTGTCGAAAGGCTCCCTTTGCAAGCTAACATATAACAACAACAACAACAATATATCCATAAGGCAAAGAAACCATCTATGCAGCCAACGCATGTGCTTTGCTTCGGGTGGTGGTGTTCTTGTTATACCCACCACCGAAGGATGGGGGTATATTCATTTTGTCATTCCGTTTGCAACACATCGAAATATCCATTTCCGACCCTATAAAGTATATATATTCTTGATCAGCGTAAAAATCTAAGACGTCCGTCTGTCTGTTGAAATCACGCTACAGTCTTTAAAAATAGAGATATTGAGCTGAAATTTTGCACAGATTCTTTTTTTGTCCATAAGCAGGTTAAGTTCGAAGATGGGCTATATCGGACTATATCTTGATATAGCCCCCATATAGACCGATCCGCCGATTTAGGGTCTTAGGCCAATAAAAGCCACATTTATTATCCGATTTTTTTGAAATTTGGGGCAGTGAGTTGTGTTAGGCCCCTCGACATCCTTCGTCAATTTGGCTCAGATCGGTTCAGATTTGGATATAGCTGCCATATAGACCGATCCTCCGATTTAGGGTCTAAGGCCCATAAGAGCCACATTTTTTATCCGATTTTGATGAAATTATGGACAGTGAGTTGTGTTAGGCCCTTCGACATCCTTCGTCAGTTTTGCCCAGATCGGTTCAGATTTGGATATAGCTGCCATATAGACCGATCTTCCGATTTAGGTTCTTAGGCCCATAAAAGCCACATTCATTATCCGATTTTGCTGAAATTTGGGACAGTGCTTAGTGTTAGGCTCTTCGATATGTTTGTGCAACTTGGCCCAAATCGGTCCAGATTTGGATATAGCTGCCATGTAGACCGATATCTCGATTTAAAGTCTTGGCCCCATAAAAGGCGCATTTATAATCCGATTTCACTGAAATTTGACACAGTGTAAGTCTGTTCGGCTTTTCGACATCCGTGTCGTATATAGTTCAGATCGGTATGAGGTATATGAGTATAAGGTATGAAATTTTCACCGAATTTTGATGAAAGGTGGTTTACATATATACCCAAAGTGGTGGTGGGTATTCAAAGTTCGGCCCGGCCGAACTTAACGCCTTTTTACTTGTTTTCTTTGTTCGGCTCGCGCTGCTGCTCTACTATTACCCTTAAAAACAAATTTTAATAATTTTGATATTGAACGCATGATCTCATGTTTGGTAGTCTTGCACGCATCCTCTAGCCTACCAACATCATCTTCGTGATGAAATAAATTTATAAGTACTGCTGCACAGAAATAAGCGTCTCAATTATTTACTTTAAAACAAGTAAAAGCGTGCTAAGTTCGGCCAGGCCGAATCTTATATACCCTTCACCATGGATCGCATTTGACGAGTTCTTTGCCCGGTGTCTCTTTTAAAGAAAGGATAAAAGAAAATAATTGCTATGTTATTGAAGCTATATCAAGTTATGGTCCGATCCGGGCCATAATGGAATGAATGTTGGAGACCATAGTTGAAGTCATTGTGTAAAGAATTGTCTCCTTTTAGGGGGTCAAAAATAAAATAGGGAGATCGTTTTATAGGGGAGCTGTATTAGACTACAGACCGATTCCGACCATATTTGACACGTATGTTGAAGGTCATGGGAGAAGCCATTGTACAAAATGTCACCCAAATCAGATAATAATTGCGCCCTATAGAGGCTCAATAAGTCAAGATCCCAGATCGGTTTATATGGTAGCTATATCAGATTATAGGCCGATTTGAACCATACTATGCACAGTTGTTGAAAGTCATAACGAAACACGTCATGCGAAATTTCAGTCAAATCGGATAAGAATTGCGTTCTCTAGTGGCTCAAGAAGTCAAGATGCAAGATCGTTTTATAAGGCATCTATATCAGGTTATGGACCAATTTGAACCACGCTGGCACAGTTGTTGAAAGTCGTGACGAAATACGACGTGCAACATTTCAGCCAAATCAGATAGGAATTGCGCCCTCTAGAGGCTCAAGAAGCCAAGACCACAGATCGATTTATATGACAGCTGTATCAGGTTATGGGCCGATTTCAACCATACTTGGCAGTTGTTGGAAATAATAACAAAACACCTCATGCAAAATTTCCAGAAAATCGGATATGAATTGCGTTCCCTTGTGGCTCAAGAATCAATATACAAAATCGTTTCATATGGCCTATATTAGGTTATCGGCCGATTTCAACCATAATGAGCACAATTATTCGAAATCATAACAAAACACCTCGTGCAAAATTTCAGACAATCCGGATAAAATTGTGCCCTGGAGTGGCTCAAGAAATCAAGATCCAAGATCGGTTTATATGGAAGCGATATCAAAACATGGACCGATATGACCCATTTACAATCCCAACCGACCTACTCCTATAAAAAGTATTTGTGCAAAATTTCAAGCGGCTATCTTTACTCCTTCGAAAGTTAGCATGCTTCAGACAGACAGACGGACGGACATAGCTAGATCGACATATAATGTCATGACGATCCAGAATATATATACTTTATGATAATGACGAAATTAGTATACCCCCATCTTATGGTGAAGGGTATAAGAAGATAAAAACCACTCTAAAAAACTTTTTTCTGAATATAAAATTCTCGTTTTTTATGCCGAATTTTCTAAAATAAGTTTAATGAAAATAAAAATTGGTATTTTTGTTTTCGGCCGACCGGGGGACTCGAACCTGTGTTTGCAAGCCATGAATGGCATGGGAGTTTTGTGCTCAACATGGTAGTACGCCTATTTTTACAACTGCCTCAACTAAAGAATTTGTTGAAAGTCAACAAATGTTCAATAATTTTGTCTGTTGTAGAGACTAACTTACGTACTTCAACAAAGAATGTCGTCGATTCAAAGCTAAAATTCGTTGAGAATTTTAAGTCAGGGCCGGCTGATTTACCAGTTTTGAGTGAGACCAGAACGGCTTCAATTTCTTCGCAGGTGGGTGGGGTGTGGATATATCCCTGTGTGGATTTCGGGGAATTAGGGGGGTCGAAGCTCGCGTCCTCTGTAACTGGTCCTTCGGAGCTGAAGAAACCGAGCCATCGCTCCGATTGATGTCCGGGTGTTGTTAATTCCAATCCGTCATAATCTTTTATTATTGCCATTGGCCTTAAATTGTTGCCGCTCATTTGTTTTATTGACTCGTAAACACCACGCATGCTTTCAATATTAGCCGTATTTTCGGCGTGCTCTGCTAACATATTAAAATATATTAGTTTATCTCTGCGACTAGGCGTTTGACCAGCGAGGCGGAGGCGCGATATTCAGTCCTGGCTGCGGTTTTTCTTACACTTGAGTTTGCCTGCAGCAGAGCCTCGCATAGACGTTTCCGGTGTTTTATTTTCTCTGTAGTTTCGTTGCTTATCTATGGTTTTCGGGATCTTGTAGCAATGCCTATGATAGAGATGGCCTTCTCCGTACCTGCTGCTGTTATGTCGGCCCATATATGGGTGTTATTTTGCAGTTTATCCGTTAATATTGTCTTGTATTCGTGCGCTGTTTCGGGGTCTTTTAGGTTTAAGAGGTTGAACTTTGTGCTCTTTTTTTTAGTCCTTTTCACGACGGCTGGGCGTAGACGTAGAGTGGCCACTAAGAGCTTATGGTCACTATCGATGTCAGCTCCTAGAATATTTTTTCTATCCATCAACGAACCCAGAAAGAGTTTGGTGATAAGTGCGTGGTCGATTTGATTACGGGTGTTTCAGTCTGGTGATTACCAATTACATTTGAATAAATTTTTATGGATGAATTTTGTGCCTCTAATAAACGGTCGGTTTCTTGCGCAGAAATCAACCAATCTGTCACCATTGTCATTCCTGGTATCGCCAAGTCTTTACATTCTCATGATTGATTGTAGAAAATTGTTGTTATTGCCCACCTTGGCGTTAAAATCTCCCATAAAAACTTTAATGTCTCCTTTTGGTAGAGAGCCTGTCACCGAGTCGAGTTGGGAATAAAATTGATCCTTTGTTTGTTTGTCGTCATCGGGTTCGGATGGCGCGTTGCATTGTACAAAAGATATTTTGCGGAATTTTGAATTAAATCTTGTCGTCGCGATGCGTTCAGATATAATATTGTTTGATAGAAAAGCTCGCTTTTCTTTCGGCGACAGTATAAGACCGACCCCATTTATTCGGTGGGTGTCATTGCCTGGAAAAATGATGTGGTAGCCACCTTGAAAATCCATATTTCCGGATTTCGGCCATCGAACTTCACTCAATCTGAAGATGTTTAGCTTGTAGTTTGACATCTCTTTCTGGACTTGGTAAACTCCCAATGCTTCTGAGAGAGTTCTGACGTTCCATGTTACAATCATAATCCATAAGTCGCCGTCTGGGGTTGTCAGTTCCATTGTTTCTTGTTGATGTTTCTGTAATCGTGATTTTTAGATGGATGGCGGATTGGGCCATCGCATCGATACCTAGTGCTGGGGCTGCCCGTGACCCTCGTGACCGGGTTTTCTTGGTGGTAAATCTTCTGCAAATCTGCGAGCACCACCGTTGGCCATTTATTTTGGCTCATCCGCCGCCGACCCTATTGCAAGGACCCATCGTGTTCGTATTAGTATCCGTGAGAGCGGGACACCCCCTGCTTTTGCTAAATTTTGGGTTCACCCCGCATATTTTATTTGTGCGGTAACCGTCATATTTGATTAGCTTTCCCCAATTCACCACCTGGGGAGGCGTCCGATAGGAGAAGTAGCATGGAAACTTCGCACTCCACGGGTACCCGTCTAAGGAGCAGCTATAAAGCGTAACTAGCCAATGTGTCGGGGGGCCACCACTTTTTCAGAAACAATAAAATTAGCTAAGTATTTGCAATTTTTACTGGCTTTTAGCAATCCGGCAAATTATGTTAAAGAAAAAGTCCTATTTCTATGTTATAAACCCGGTCTTTTAAAACCGTTGGATAATTGAAACAAACTTTATGTATTTTGCCTTTATAAAGTGAATTCGACTGTATTAACAATTCTGGTTGTCATCATGAAAATCAATAAAAAATCATTTATTTTGTGTGGTGTTTCTACCTCAATTTTATACAGGCACGCTACTGTGGTTGGAAATCGAAGAACTCTCAAAATGGGGAATGAATACTAATATTGCAATTTTTTACGGACTATTGGGTTGCCCAAAAAGTAATTGCGGATTTTTTAAAAGAAAGTAAATTCATTTTTAATAAAACTTAGAATGAACATTAACCAAATATACTTTTTTTACACTTTTTTTCTAAAGCAAGCTAAAAGTAACAGCTGATAACTGACAGAAGAAAGAATGCAATTACAGAGTCACAAGCTGTGAAAAAATTTGTCAACGCCGACTATATGAAAAATCCGCAATTACTTTTTGGGCAACCTAATATTTTAGTCGCTAATGGGTTCAGGGAGGAATCCAAGCTGTGACATTTGGTCATAAAACAAGAACTAAACTTTGAATTGGTTGTCAGAACTTTGTATTGCTTGCCGATTAGATATTTTTGTGCAGACATCTTACGGTGATTTCGATTCTGAAAAAAATGGTACACTCGTCTTCGGATGAAGAACTTTCTAGAAATGCATCTTATACGAGTGCCGTTAGCTAAATAAAACGCGTTCACTTTTTCCATTTGTATATGTCTCTTTTTAATATTTTGACACTTTTTCAACTTTCAACACATTGTGTCTTCTACAATAGGGATTCCAAAGTCGATTAATCGACTTTTTGTGTTTAAAAAGTCGAAGTCAACTTTCAATAATTAATAAGTCGAATAATCGATTTTGAAGTCGAATAGTTGAATAGAAAGTTGTACAGAGAAAAAAAAAACTCCACAGAAATACAAGTTTTGCTTTGTTCATGTTGCTGCTAGGTAAGACTTGTTTCCAATTTTTGTGGTTGGATTTGGGTACTTAATTATCCAGTGCTACGATTCATTGCTCTTTGAGTTTTTCTTGTGTCATAAACATATTTTTTCAATTGAATAGTTTTTTAAACGCTTAAACGTTATTTAAACGGAAGGCAAAAATTGGTGCTATCATTACATGGCTGAGATCTGTTTTAGACTGCCCGACCATAATACGGTCCTGCAGGCGGAGATCCGGGCGATTACGGAATGCGTGTGGTGGTGTGGTGTTAACGCGAGAACGTGTATGAACGAGTATGAACATCTTTGCGGACAATAAACAGGCCATAAGGGCAATAACAACCAGGACGGTAAGATCGCGAACAGTATTGGAATGTAAAAAGGAGATTAACGCCTTCTCTGAAGATGGCACGATCCGTATCGTTTGGGCGCCGGGCGTTAGAGGAGTAGCTGGGAATGAGAAAGCAGATTATTTGGCAGTGAAGGCCATAGAACTGCCGTCAATAAAATTGATTAATACGAAACCTATCGGGTCGACGCAGTCCTAGTTAAGGGCATGGGCGACGAATGAATGAAGATTAACTGCTTTTGAGTAGTATTTAATTCCTGATTTAATTTAAGAAACATTTTAATGTTAACTTTTATTACATGTACTATATATTATTTTTGGTAATATTAGTTAAATTTATGAGATTAACTATTTTTGAGTAGTATTTATTACTTGATTTATTTTTAAGAAAACTTTAATGAATTGTTAATTTTGTAGTGTTTTAGTCATATATGGTCT
The DNA here is from genome assembly GCF_963082655.1 of Stomoxys calcitrans. Lineage (NCBI taxonomy): Eukaryota > Metazoa > Arthropoda > Insecta > Diptera > Muscidae > Stomoxys > Stomoxys calcitrans. The sequence continues at coordinate 131,487,117 of NC_081552.1, read as the reverse complement.
AACGACTTGACTATTAAATGAGCAAATTAAATTAAAAAAAAAATTAGAATGCGCATGCAACACTGTTGTGGAATAGCGTTACGGTCGGTAGGACGTCGAAAATCCTATGGGGGGATCCAGATCGTGAGAGACGAGGCTATTACTGAAAGGAAGTAAGAAGGAGGTCAGTATAGCTATTGGCATCATAACGGGACACATAGGACTTCGAGCTCACTTATGTAAAATTGGTGCGGCATGTGATAACATGTGCAGGGCATGCATGATGAAACATTGGAACATTTCCTATGTAATTGCCCGGCTTTCGCGTCTAGCAGATACCCACACTTAGATGGGGACACAATACCAGACATGATTCAACTTAGGGGCGTGGCATGGGAAACAATTAATGATTTTGTAAATAGCACGGAATTTCTAACTACGATTTTTTCTCTTTCGAGTTTCCTTTTTTAATATATAGAGCGCAGAACAAGCCGATTACTGACTTAGGTGTATGTCCATTGTGCCATGGAGCGGATTAATACCCGCACCATCTTTGCAAGCTAACCTTACCTATTACATGGTTGAATCGATTTAATGATTTCGGCAGCGGTATTCGGATGGTAATAACAAATTGTGCCATATCCAAATAAAATTTTTGGGGATTGTATGTTTAATAGTTCTATGTTGTTTTTTGTGTTTTGGCACAGACGTAGTTTTTATTCATTATGCGTTTATGTTCGAGGATGCGCTGTATAGGACTTTATCTTTTAATCCCTGGATGCAGGATTTGAAATCTTTAGTTCCTAAAAGTCGTATTTAATATCCGGGTTTGCTGAAGCTTTGAACATTTTTTTATAATTTACTCATCCCAGACCCTAACTTATGCTCATAAAATGCGAATATGGTCCATATGGGTCAACTTCAGGTATAGGTCCCATACTAACGTATTACAGTGGGAGAAAATCGAAAGCAAACTAGTAAAAAATATGCCGTGTAAGAACGGGGAGAGATATCTCTTTGAAATTTGAAATGGTTCGAGAAGATGTGTTAGCGAGATTTTTGTGCGAAATTTCAAGACCCTTGGGTGTCCGGGCATCTTTTGGCAGGCCCCTACAGATGGCCACCTGGGTATTTCGAAAAATTGTTCGGGCTGCCAAATCTTCATTATTTGTCTGATTTTCAAAATTCTTTTGTTTTTGCTGGATAATGCTCAAATCCGTACAAAAAGTTCACTGAGTTCTACAATGTCTTCACAAGTTTTGGGGATATTCGAGTTTTAATAATTATTTGTTGAAATTTTTGGCCGAGATTGGCTTCGTATTTTGCAATTTATGAATGCATTTGTGGTTCAATTTTCATTTCTATGCCCTTAGACTTGGATTTGTTACTCAAGTCAAAAAATGAAAAAAGTGTATTTTTTTTTTAAATTTATTGGTTAAAAAAGTATTTTCATTGATCAGTCTTTATTGAAAAAACTTGCATTAATACCTTGATTTTTTCTTTTTTGTTTGTGAAGGGGACATATTTTAAATGCTTTTTAAGTGAACTTTGAACAAGACATGTTAACTCAAATGGTTGCTATATGTACTTCAAAATAGGCTAAAAATTTCCAAATCTCAGATCCCCCAACTGGGCACATATGTTTTTTAAACCATATGTCCCCTAAGCCCACAGAAAATTGTTTTGCACCTAACAATATTTGTAACCTCCACAGCGTATTTACTAAAAAAATGCCGGTTTTGAAACCACCTTAGCCCGAAAGTGGAATTTAACGATTAAAAAAATAAAACAAAATCGGGCAATTTATTTGCTATATTCAAAAGTAATTACTACGATATTTCTATTCGATTTTTCTTAGATTTTATTCAATCTATATTAGAAAATTGCAGTTCTCCCGAATTTGTTGATTTTACACATTAAAGACATTCGTGCCTCTGATATTCATTCAAAAAATTAGAGAAAAATATCATTTTTCTGAAAACGAATATTCAAATTGGAAAAATTATAAAAAAGAGTAGACATGTCTTAGCACTTCTTTTTGAATACTGCAGATAAAGGTGTCCTTAAAAAAAAAAACTAAAAATTAATTCTGTGCGAATTTTCCGCAAAATACCCCCTTCGAACATATGCGGTTTCTTTGATAATGCTGGATATACAAAATTGTGTTGTTTTGGGGATTTATAGATGAAGTAATCGTTACTCAATATGCAATAAAATGTGATGTTTTGCTACCTGTGTGAAATTAGCGACGTCGCTAACCTGTGATAAAACAAGAATTTCTAAGATCACAGGGTGACACAAAGTAATAAAAAAGTACGAAACCGAAACAAAATTATACCAATTTTGTTGAACAAATCTTCCAGATTTTAGTTTTGAAACTAAATCCAGTCTGGAAGCCACAAGCAAACTTCGTTCAAAAAAGTGCGTATACCAAATTAAGGGTAGATCAACACTTTTAATTTAGTGTGCCACACATATCCCAGAACTGTTTTTCGTAGAACATCTTTCCAGATTTCTGTTTAGAAACTTGAGGACAGGACACTAAATCCTGTGTGGAAGCCATAAATGAACTTCGTTCAAAAAAGTGCGTACACCATGGGGAGATAAACACCTTTAATTTGGTGTATCACACATATACCAGAACTGTTTTTCCTAGACCAATCCTTCCAGAATACTGCTTAGAAACTGGAGGGTAGGACAATAAATCCAGTCTGGCACCCGAAATTAAAGGGGAGATCAGTACTTTTAATTTGGTGTTCCACATTTACCCCAGAACTGTTTTTCGTAGAAAAATCTTTCCAGATTTCTGCTAAAAAACTGGTGGGCGGGACACTAAATCCACCATGGAAGCCATAAATAGACTTCGTTCAAAAAGTGCGTACACTAAATAAAAGGGAAGATCAATACCTTAAATTTAGCGTATCACACATATCCCAGAACTATTTTTCGTAAAACAATCCTTCCAGATTCCTGCTTAGAAACTGAAGGACAGGACACAAAATTCAGTCGGTAGGCCACAAATGGACTTCGTTCAAAAAAGTGCGTACACCAAATTAAAGTATACTAAGTATACCTTCTTAGTATACCACACACATCCCAGAAATGTTTTTCGTGGAACAATATTTCCAGATTTTTATTTAGAAACTGGAGGACAGAACTGATACGGTTGATGGTAACATTGATGATAACTATACAAGGTGACATAATATTTTGAACATATTTCTACTTTAAGCCCAGTACGCAGCTTTAGTCAAATTTTCGCTCGCAAACACATGGTGACAAAAAAGATACATTTATTTGACCAATCTGTACCACTTGTTGGATTATACATTTTGCATTTATCAAAACTAAGCTATTTTATGTACAAATAAAATTAGTATGTGGTGTAAAACAAGTGAAAACATTCAATGAAGTCGAAACAAATCTCCAATGCGTACAATGTGTACCCGCCGTTTTTCATTCCAAACTGAAATATCGTCTCACTAAAAATTTATGGAAAATCACACGATAAGGGTGGTACTATATTTGCTTCAAATGAAATTTGTTCATGATTAAATTGTTTGGATACTAGATGTTGATGCAAAAGAACTTGCTGATTGCGTTCAGCAGGACATTTCTTCATTACTTATGAAAAAATTTTCATAAAAATTTTATGTTTTTTCTATTATTTTTGTTAGTAACCATTGTTGTTCTATAATCCCTGATGTGATTCTTGCGGTTTATAAAGGACAATATGTTTCAAAATGCAAATAAAACAAGTTCATTTCATTCTTTTCTCGACGTTTCGTCGGTTTTTTTCCGACTTTTTCGAGAGCTTATGTAGTGAAATCCATTAACAAGAAACGCATTAAAAGGGTTTTGTCTTGTTACCTTTATGGTTTTTACTTACTTATGTTTACATTTGCATTAATCTCTAAATTTATTAAAAAAACTGGACATCATGACACATTTATAATAAATAAAAAAATAAATAAAATGCGAAATATTGCAGCGAAAAATTAAAAAGTACTATCACAGAACTATGTTTACCCTCTGAACTATTGCAACGGAATACTGTAGCTTTGTATTATCTTTGTCCTCTTTCGTGTTCATCGACGTCTCTATCCTCTGTTGTATACGTAAACTTTCATGTGTATACCTATTATTTTTATATCCGCCACCGAAGATGGGGGTATATTCATTTTATCATTCAGTTTGCAACACATCGAAATATCCATTTCCGACCCTATAGGGTATAGATATTCTTGATCAGCGTAAAAATCTAAGACGATCTAGACATGTCCGTCCGTCTGTCTGTTGAAATCACGCTACAGTCTTTAAAAATAGAGATATTGAGCTGAAACTTTGCACCGATTCTTTTTTTCTTTGTTTGTTCACAAGCAGATTAAGTTCGAAAATGGGCTATATCGGACTATGTCTTGATATAGCTCCCATATAGACCGATCCGCGGATTTAGGGTCTTAGGCCCATTTAAGCCACATTTTTTATCCGATTTTGCTGAAGTTTGGGACAGTCAGTTGTGTTAGTCCCTTCGACATCCTTCGTCAATTTGGCTGAGATCGGTTCAGATTTGGATATAGCTGCCATATAGACCGATCCTCCGATTTAGGGTTTTGGCCCCATAAAAACCACATTTATTAACTGATTTTGCTGAAACTTGAGACAGTGAGTTGTGTTAGGCCACCCAGATTGGTTCAGATTTGGATATAGCTGCCATATAGACCGATCTCTGGATTTAAGTTCTTGCGCCTATAAAAGAGTGTATTTATTGTCCGATTTTGCCAAAATTTGGGACAGTGAGTAGTGTTCGGCTCTTTGACATCCGTCATCAATTTTGCTCAGATCGGTCTAGATTTGGATAAAGCTCCCATATAGACCGATGTCTCGATTTAAGGTTTTCGGCCCATTTCTTGTCCGATGTTGCCGAAATTTTGGACAGTGATTTAAGTAAAGCCCCTCGATATATTGTACTTCTACAGTATGACATAGATAGGTCTAGATTTGGATATAGCTGTCATATAGATCGATCTCTCGATTTAATGTTTTGAGCCCATAAAAGACGCATTTATTGTCCGATGTCGCCGAAATTTGGGACAGTGTGTTGTGTTAGAACCTTTGACATCTTTCTTCTATTTGGCCAGATTGGTCCAGATTTGGATATAGCTGCCAGACGGATCTCTCGATTTAAGGTTTTGGGTCCACAAAAGGCGCTTTTATTGACCGATGTCGCCGAAATTAATTTTTATTATTCCCAGGAGCACGTTAAAAACTTGATTTCTATATTTGGGCTTCTTAGCTCCCCCAACACTTCGTCCAAAAGTGTGTCCAACACTGTGTTAGCTATAGTCGGTGAGAGGGGGTTGCCTATTAGCATACCATATGTTTGATGGTAAATCTTCTCCACGTATTTAAAAGAGGTGTTTTCTATGAGAGAGAATTGCAAGATTTTGAGGAACCTCTGTTTCGTCATCTTAGTGTGTTCTATGAGATGTTCTCATTCACTCATGATGTTTTTTATAGCGAAATGTGTTGGTATATTTTTAAACCCTCCACCATAGGATGCGGGATATACTAATTTCGTCATTCTGTTTGTAACTACTCGAAATATTCATCTGAGACCCCATAAAGTATATATATTCTTGATCGTCGCGACATTTTATGTCGATCTAGCCATGCCCGTCCGTCTGTCCGTCCGTCCGTCTGTCCGTCCGTCCGTCTGTCCGTCCGTCCGTCTGTCCGTCCGTCCGTCTGTCTGTCCGTCCATCTGTCCGTCCGTCTGTCCGTCCGTCCGTCTGTCTGTCGAAAGCACGCTAACTTCCGAAGGAGTAAAGCTAGCCGCTTGAAATTTTGCACAAATACTTCTAATTAGTGTAGGTCGGTTGGTATTGTAAATGGACCATATCGGTCCATGTTTTGATATAGCTGCCATATAAATCGATCTTGGGTCTTGACTTCTTGAGCCTCTAGAGTGCGCAATTCTTATTCTTATCCTTTCTTGGAATGAAATTTTGCACGACGTGTTTTGTTATGATATCCAACAACTGTGCCAAGTATGGTTCAAATCGGTTCATAACCTGATATAGCTGCCATATAAACCGATCTGGGATCTTGACTTCTTGAGCCTCTAGAGGTCGCAATTGTTATCCGATTTACCTGAAATTTTGTACGACGGATTCTCTCATTACCATCAACATACGTATATATTATTTTCTGAATCAGTCCCATATAAATCGATCTCTCTATTTTACTTCTTGAGCCCCAAAGGGCGCAATTCTTATTCGTATTGGCTGACATTTTACACAGGTCTCCAACATATAATTTAATTGTGGTCCAAACCGGACCATATCTTGATATCGCTCTAATAGCAGAGCAAATCTTTTCTTATATCCTGTTTTGCCTAAGAAGAGATGCCGGGAAAAGAACTCGACAAATGCGATCCATGGTGGAGGGTATATAAGATTCGGCCCGGCCGAACTTAGCACGCTTTTACTCGTTAATAATAATACCACGCCAAATGATACTAGTATGTCGTCATTTTCCAATATTACGTCCCTTATTCTTTCTTTCATCTCCATCGAATTTTTGACGTTGTATAATGACGATGTTAGTGTTTGTATTGTAATATATTACCGATGAATTTCGATAAATTGTAGCACGGCACTTTCGTTGAAGAAGAAATATGTCTTAGAGGAACATTGTCCTTGTGTATTTTCGGCAAACCATAAAGTTGTGCAGCGAAGGCTGAATTGCGAACTAGCTTCGATCCTTCCCATTTCTTTATGCTATTATTCTTATATAGTTCTTGTTCGTTCTTTCTAATTTCATTGTAGAATCCTCCCTTACAGTCTTGTACGTGTTCTTGACCTCTAACAGTTTTCAAATTTTGTTGGTGTATTCCTCTTTGTACAACACCACTGTTTAATAACCTTTATCTGCCGTCGTTATCCGGATAATATTCTTGTGCTCTTTGATACATTTTTTAGTATCTTCGTAAATTTCAAGTATGATATCATATTTGCCCATTTCACTGCTTCCAACTTCTCGATTTTTGTGTGTCCTACCTTAGATTTGTGTCTGTGTTACCTCAGATTTGATTTGGTGTGAAAGTTTGTTGTATCCTCTCAACCTGTTGCTTCGTCTGTGTTGATCTAGTCGAATTTTTAACGTGTGTTGGTGTTATGCCTTGTTGTTTACATTGAAGGAGAAATTTCAATCCTTCTATTTGTTTGGCTAGTCTTTTTATCGTTAAGTAGTATTGCTTCAGTTTACTGGATATTTCCTTGTTGTATTTGAGTTTGATGTGTTGGAAAAGATTGTCACATTTGTACAGGAACAAAAAAACCATGTGGCAAAGTCGCCTTCTTGCCAGTAAGCTGTTCGACATTTTCCCAACACAAACAAAGAAATTTTCTTGCGTGCACTATGTACGAAGCCTAGATTGTTTAAATTCAAATTCAATGAATTAATTATTAATTTTTATGTCACGAAATTTACACCATAATATGCCAACTAATGGCTGGTACTACGTTTTTTTTTCACAGGTTTTTCACGGTTAATTTTTTGAAACACTATAAAAATCTCAATGACAACATAAAACTTTTATGAAAATTTTTTCATGAGTAAAGGTTGGTACTATATTCGTTTTTCACAGTTGAAAACACATATTTTACCTTACACCACTACTGTGGTATAGGGTATTATAACTTAGTGCTTTTGTTTGTAACACCCAGAAGGAAGAGAGACACATTGATAAGTATACCGATCGACTCATAATCACTTTCTGATTCGATTAAGTTATGTCCGTCTGTCCATGCTAATTTGTATACAAAGTACAGACCGCGGTTTTCATTCGATCGTCTTAAAATTTGGTACAGGCATGTTTTTCGACCTAGAGACGAAGCCTATTGAAATTGAAAAAAGTTGGTTCAAATTTGGATATAGCCCCTATATATATGTTCGTCCGATTTTCAGTAATACTGCAATAAAATGGTCATTTGTTAACCGATTCACTCGAAATTTGGCAGAAAGGATTTCTCTATGACTCTCGACATAGTGAATTTCATAGAAATCGGTTCAGACTTAGATATAGCTCTCATACATATATATCGCATATATATCGCACATATTTACCAATCTTCCCAAAACTTCGTACAACGATTTCCTTGACGACTTTCCCAATATCCATAGAGTTTGCTTGAAATCGGGTCAGATTTAGATATAGCTCCCATATATATATATATGTTTGTCCGATTTTCAGTAATAATGCAATAAAATGTTTTTTTGGTAATCAATTCTCTCGAAATTCGGCAGGAAGGATTTTCCTATGACTTCCGACATTGATGATGAATTTCATGGAAATCGATATAGCGCATTGTTTGACCAAACTTGCCAAAATTTTGCACAACGCTTTCCTCGTTTTCCCTGCAACTTTTTTTAAACCCTACAAAAATCTGAACGAAAACATAATACTTTTAAGAACTTTTTTCATAAGTAATGAGGGAATGTCCTACTGAATGAAATTAGCAATTTTTATACCCACCACCGACGGATGGGGGTATATTCATTTTGTCATTCTGTTTGCAACACATCGAAATGTCCATTTCCGACCCTATAAAGTATATATATTCTTGATCAGCGTAAAAATCTAAGACGATCTAGACATGTCCGTCCGTCTGTCCGTCTGTCTGTTGAAATCACGCTACAGTCTTCAAAAATAGAGATATTGAGCTGAAATTTTGCACAGTCTTTTTTTTGTCCATAAGCAGGTTAAGTTCGAAGATGAGCTATATCGGACTATATCTTAATATAGCCCCCATATAGACCGATCCGCCGATTTAGTGTCTTTGGCACATAAAAGCCACGTTTATTATCCGATTTTGCTGAAATTAGGGACTTTGAGTTGTGTTAGGTCCTTCGACATCCTTCGTCAATTTGGCTCAGATCGGTCCAGATTTGGATATAGCTGCCATATAGACCGATCCTCAGATTTAGGGACATAGGCCCATAAAAGCCACATTTATTATCCGATTTTGCTGAAATTTAGGACAGTGAGTTGTGTTAGGCTCTGCGACATCCTTCTTATATTTGATCCAGATCGGTCCGGATTTGGATATAGCTGCCATATAGACCGATCCTCCGATTTAGGGTCTTAGGCCCATAAAAGCCACATTTATTGTCCGATTTTTCTGAAATTTAAGACAGTGAGTTTTGTTCGGCCCCTCGGCATCCGTCATCAATTTGGTCCAGATCGGTACAGATTTGGATATAGCTGCCATATAGACCGATCCTCCGATTTAGGGTCTTAGGCCCCTAAAAGCCACATTTATTATCCGATTTTGCTGAAATTTGGGACAGTGAGTAACGTTAGGCTCCTCGACATCCTTCGTTAATTTGGCCCAGGTTGGTCCAGATTTGAATATAGCTGCAATATAGACCGATCTCTCGATTTAAGATTTTTTGCCCATAAAAGGCGAATTAATTATCTGATGTCGCCGAAATTTGGAACTGTGAGTTATATTTGGCCCTTCGACATCCTTCGTTTATTTGGCTCAGATCGGTCCAGATTGGGATATAGCTGTCATATAGACCGATCCTCCGATTTAGGGTCTTAGGCCCATAAAAGGCGCATTTATTGACCGATGTCGCCGAAATTTGGAACATTGAGTTAGGTTAAACCCCTAGATATAGTTCTTTAGCATTATGGCACAGATCAAGATTTGGATATAGCTGCCATATACCGATCTCTCGGTTTTAGGTTTTGGGGCCAGAAAAAGCGCATTTATTGTCCGATGTCGTCGCAATTTGGGACAGTGAGTTGAGTCGACATCCTTCTTCAATTTCACTGAGATCGATCAAGATTTGGATATAGCTGCCATATAGACCGATATGTCGATTTAAAGTCTTGGCCTCAAAAAAGACGCATTTATAATCCAATTTAACTGAAATTTTACATAGTGACTTATGTTAGGCTTTTCGACATCCGTGTCGTATATGGTTAAGATCGGTTTATCTTTAGATATAGGTACTAAAAAGACCAATATTTTGTTATACACAATTATGATTTGTACTTATTAGTATTTGGTCCAAATCTGAACATATTTCAATATAACTGCTATGGGTCATAAGGTATGCAATTTGCACTGGATTTTGATGAAAGGTATTTTACATATATACCCGAGGTGGTGGGTATCCAAAGTTCGGCCCGGCCGAACTTAAAGCCTTTTATTTGTTTTTGCTTCAAAGTCTATTATCTAAAAAAAATAATCACAAAAAAATGTTGCGGAAACCGAACATAATACCAGCCATAATGAGGGAATTTACAAAGCAAAATCAGCAAGTTCTTTTGCATCAACATCTATTATCTAAAAAATTTAATCATGAAAAAATTTCGCTTAAAGCAAACAGAGTATCACCCTTATCTTGTGATCTTCCATAAATTTATAATGAAACGATATTTCAGTTTGGAATGAAAAACGGCGGGTACACATTGTACGCATTGGACATTTGTTTCGTCTTCATTGAATGTTTTCACTTGTTTTACACCACATAATAATTTTATTTGTACATAAAATAGCTTAGTTTTGATAAATGCATAATTTATAATCCAACAGATTGGTCAAACAAATGTATCGTTTTTTTTCAACATGTGTTTGCGAGCGAAAATTGGACTAGAGCTGCGTACTGGGCTTAAAGTAGAAATTTGTTTAAAATATTATGACACCCTGTGTAGTTATCATCAATGTTACCTTTAACCGTATCAGTTCTGTCTTCCAGATTCTAAATAAAAATCTGGAAATATTGTTCTACGAAAATCATTTGGTGTACTCACTTTCTTGAACGAAGTCCATTTATGGCCTACAGACTAAACTTTGAGTCCTGCCCTCCAGTTTCGAAACAGAAAACTTGAAGGTTTGTTCTACGAAAAACAGTTCTGGAGTAAGTGTGGAACTCCATATTAAAGATACTGATCTCCCCTTTTATTTGGTATACGCATTTTTTTCAACGAATTGCATTTATGGTCTCCAGACTGGATTTAGTGCCCTGCCCTCCAGTTTCTAAGCTGTAATCTGAAAGGATTGTTCTACGAATCTGGTAAGGTCATTATGTCCATACACCTAAGCCAGTAAACGGCTTGGTGTGCGCTCTAAATACTAAAAACTAACCTCGAAAAAACAAATCTAAGTAAGGAATTCCGTGCTACTCACAAAGTCATTAATTGAATATTTTTTGTGTGAAAAATATTGAGAGAAACACTAGCTAGAAGTCGTCTGTGATATATAGAAAATTTCAAGATATAATTCAAATACAAACAAGTACAAGCGTGCTAATTTCGACCGGGCCGAATCTTATATTTCCTTCCTCAAGTTCTTTGCCCGATATCTCTGTGTAAGAGGATAATGGATAAGAACTGCTATGCTATTAGAGCTTTACCAAGTTATGAACTGATTGGGGCCCTACTTGGTTTGGTTATTGGAGACCGAAGTTTAAGTCATTGTGCAAAACTTTAGCCAAATCGATAATAATTGCGCCCTCTAGAGGCTCAAGAAGTATAATCGGGAAATCGGTTCATATGGAAGCTATCGGGTTATGAACCGATGGAGACCATACTTAACACAGTTGTTAGAAGTCATAACAAACCTCTTCATGCAAAATATCAAAAAATCATGTTATAATTGCGAAGTCAAGATCCGAGATCGGTTTAGATGGGAGCTAATCAGCCTATATCAACTATACATGGAACAGTTGTTGGAACTTAAACCAAAATATTTCATGAAAAATTTTAGCTAAATACAATTATAATTTGGCCCTCTATCGGCTCAAGAAGCCAAGATCCGAGATCGGTTTGTATGTGAGCTATATCAGCTTTTAAAACGATTTAAACCATAATTGGCACAGTTATTACAAGTTATAACAAAACACTTCATGCACAATTTCAGTTAAATTGGATAATAATTGCGCTCTCTAGCGGCTCAAGAAATCAAGATGCAGGAGCCGTTTATATGGCAGCTATATCAAAACATGGACCGATATAGCCCATTTACAATCCCAACCTACACTAATAGGGCGCATTCGTGCAATGACAAAGGAAATGCTCCAACATCTCATCATCTTTCCCGCATGCCCAACACATGCTATAACTTGCCGCACCGATTTTAAATAAGTGAACTCGTAGTCCTATGTGTCCCGTTATGATACCAATAGCTATAATGACATCCTTCTTACTTTCTTTCAGTAATAGCCACGTCTTCCCACGATCTCGATCCCCCCATAGGATTTTCGACGTCCTACCGACCGTAGCGCTGTTCCACAATGTTGCATGCACTTTCGTAGCCCGCTCCCTTAACGCAGACTTCGTCGACCCGAAACGCTTTGGGTTAACCAAGTTTATTGGCGACAGTCCTCTGGCCTTCACCGCCAAATCGTCTGCCCTATCATTTCCCCTTACTCCGTTATGACCCGGCACCCAAACGATGCGGATTTTGCTATCCTCAGAGAAGGCGTTAATCTGCTTTTTTCACTGCAAGACTGTTCGTGACCTTACCGTCCTGGTTGTAACTACCCTTATGGCAATTTTACTGTCGGTAAAGATGTTCGTACTCGACGTCCTCGCGTTATCACCACACCACTTCACGCATTCCGTGATCGCCCGGATCGCCACCTGCGGGACCGTATTATGGTCAGGCAGTCTAAAACAGATCTCAGTCCCTGGGTTCTCAATGTAGACTCCCAGGCCCACTCTGTCCTCTATCTTTGATCCATCCGTGTAACATGATTTTCCAGATGACAATACTAGGGTTCCGTCAATTCAAGACAGTGCCTCGCACTCGACTTCAAGGTTCGTCTCAGGTATCCGATCGGAAACCTCTTCCCTTCCTTCCAGATTTCCTATTGTCGCCTCGATTATACCGCGATGGTATCAGATGCCCCCATCCTAAATCTATTATCCCATCGCCGCAGTGGCTGGCTCATACTTAATCCGTATGTCAATGGGTCGGATATCTAGAATAGTCTCCATTGCCCTAGTGGGTGTGGTTCTCATCGCTCCGCCTATACCAAGACAACATGTTCTCTGAACTTGTTGTATGGTACTTATGTCGCACTTTTTCTCCATAGAAGTCCACCAAACTACTGAGGCGTAAGTAAGTATTGGTCTAATCACGCTCCTGTAGAGTCAGTGGACTTTCTTCGGATTCAGGTCCCATTTCGGGCCTACGGCCCGTCTACCTAGTGCCCAACATCTGTGAACCTTCTCAGTACGCTCCTGAATGTGGCACTTCCAATTCAGTTTCCTGTGCAAGATGCCACCTAAGTATTTGACTTAGTCAGATGTCGAAATCATCTTATTGAGGAAACGTGGCACGTTAAATTGGCCCACATTCATCTTCTTCGTGAACAGTCATATTTAAGTCTTCTCTGGGTTAACATTGAGACCTCTGGGCCTAGCCCAGTCATATGCCATATGCCACTTGCTTCCTTATATTTATGCCATGGGACACACAATTTATCCACCTTTTCCTTAGCATATGGTTTATCCAGTCTCTAAGGACCGGGTCCACCCGGTACTGGTCTAAAGATTGGATCAGTGTGTCGGTCCGCACATTGTTAAAAGCACCCTCGATGTCACTGCATACCGCCAGGGTGTACGTTTTGGCACGAAGGATTCTTCAATTTTATGCACAACCTCGTGCAGGACAGTCTCCACCGACCGTCCCTTGACATAGGAATGCTGTTTGTATTTGAGCAGGTCGCTGGATGTCATACTCTTTATCATGGTGTCCACAATACGTTCCATGGTTTTGAGTAGAAAGGATGTAAGGCTTATGGGTCTGTAGGCCCTTGGTGTCGCCTAACTTGCCTTGCCGGGCTTGGGTATGAATACCACCCTTGCCTCCTGCCAGGAGTTCGGAGTATATGCAAGTCCCAGGCAAGTAGTGACAGTATTGGTCAGGTGGGGCGAAACGAAAGTTTCAGTTTGTACATGGGTTATTGAGAGAAACTTTTTTATCTTGGTGGCGTCATTAACGCTATCGATCTGTTCACAGAAAAGCTTCCAGGAGGCACGTTTTACCGTTCTGGTAATCTTATTGTATTCCTTGAGCCGTGTGTAATACACATCCCAATAAACTTCCGCTTTTTTACGACGTCTCTGTTAAAAAGTCTGCGGACCTCTTTCTGATTTCCTGAGCTGATTTCCTTTCCTGAAGAGGACAACTATCTGCGAAGGATCCCACCAGTGCAGTCGTAATCCTGTTGACAATTTCGACAATCTCTTCTATGCTTGGACAATCTAAATTAGCTTGCCCAAGTCTTCTTCTGAGTAGCCTTCCGAATTTTGTCCAGTTGGTTTTCAACTTATTCCGGAAGCTTATCGGATTCGGCGCTGGCCGTGCTATGTAGCGATGGTCAGAAAAAGAGTGTTTCATGGAGACCCTCCAATCGGGAACCTCATCAATAAGATTTTCCGAACATATCGTCACATCTACTACCTCCCTAATCCTATTAACAAAGGTAGCGGTGTTACCAATATTAAGTGTAAATAGGTCGTTAGAATTCAAGAACTCTGCCAGGGCTTGGCCTCGCTTATTAGTGTTCGTACTACCTCACGAAATGTGGTGAGAGTTCGCATCGCACCCTATTAGTACCTCGTTTCCTGTCTGTTTTCTTTCTTTACCAGCCGTTGCAGCTTCGACGTGGGAGCCGGTGTCGGAGAGTCGAAAGGCAGATAAAGTGGTGCCAGGCATGCTCCATCGTCTCCCTGTCTCGCCACTGTTGCATCAAACGTTGACAATTCAGTGGAAAATATATAATTAAAATTTTTTGTGACAAATAAGCCAGGTCCTCGGCCGAATACCAGTGTTAGCATAGAACAAGTAAAAGCGTGCTAAGTTCGGCCGGGCCGAATCTTATATACCCTCCACCATGGATCGCATTTGTCGAGTTCTTTTCCCGGCATCTCTTCTTAGGCAAAAAAGGATATAAGAAAAGAGTTGCTCTGCTATTAAAACGATATCAAGATATGGTCCGGTTCGGACCACAATTAAATTATATGTTGGAGACCTGTGTAAAATTTCAGCCAATTCGTATAAGAATTGCGCATATTGCGGCTCACGAAGTAAAATAGACAGAACGATTTATATGGGATCTGTATCGGGCTATAGACCGATTCAGACCATAATAAACACGTTTGTTGATGGTCATGAGAGGATCCGTCGTACAAAATTTCAGGCATATCGGATAATAATTGCGACTTCTAGGGGTCAAGAAGTCAAGATTCCAGATCGGTTTATATGGCAGCTATATCAGGTTATGAACCGATTTGAACCTTATTTGACATAGTTGTTGAAAGTAAAAATAAAATACGTCATGGAAAATTTCAGCCAAATCGGATAGGAATTGCGCCCTCTAGAAGCTCAAGAAGTCAAATCCCCAGATCTGTTTTTATGACAGCTATATCAGGTTATGGACCGATTTCAACCATACTTGGCACAGTTGTTGGATATCATAACGAAATACTTGGTGCCAAAAATTGATTCCAATCGGATTAGAATTGCGCACTCTAGAGGCTCAAGAAGTCAAGACCCAAGATCGGTTTATATGGCAGCTATATCAGGTTATAGACCGATTTAAACCATACTTGGCACAGTTGTTGGGTATCATAACAAAACACGTCGTGCGAAATTCCATTCCAATCGGATAAGAATTGCGCCCTCTAAAGGCTCAAGAAGTCAAGACCCAAGATCGGTTTATATGGCAGCTATATCAGGTTATGAACCGATTTGAACCATACTTGGCACAGTTGTTGGATATAATAACAAAACACGTCGTGCAAAATTTCATTTCAATCGGATAAGAATTGCGCACTCTACAGGCTCAAGAAGTCAAGACCCAAGATCGGTTTATATGGCAGCTATATCAGGTTATGGACCGATTTGAACCATACTTGGCACAGTTGTTGGATATCATAACAAAACACGTCGTGCGAAATTCCATTTCAATCGGATAAGAATTGCGCCCTCTAGAGGCTCAAGAAGTCAAGACCCAAGATCGGTTTATATGGCAGCTATATCAGGTTATGGACCGATTTGAACCATACTTGGCACACTTGTTGGATATCATAAAAAAACACGTCGTGCTAAATTTCATCCCAATCGGATAAGAATTGCGCACTCTAGAGGCTCAAGAAGTCAAGACCCAAGATCGGTTTATATGGCAGCTATATCAAAACATGGACCGATATGGCCCATTTACAATACCAACCGACCTACACTAATAAGAAGTATTTCTGCAAAATTTCAAGCGGCTAGCTTTACTCCTTCGGAAGTTAGCGTGCTTTCGACAGACAGACGGACGGACGGACGGACGGACGGACGGACGGACGGACGGACGGACGGACGGACGGACAGACGGACGGACATGGCTAGATCGACATAAAATGTCGCGACGATCAAGAATATATATACCTTATGGGGTCTCAGATGAATATTTCGAGTAGTTACAAACAGAATGACGAAATTAGTATACCCCCCATCTTATGGTGAAGGGTATAATAGTTGGTAGTTGATATGGTTCAGTCCAGAAAATTTGTTCCGGGTCGTCCATGGCCACTGAATTAAGGCAATATGTATCTTGCCCTTGCTGATTTTCTCCATCAGAACGTGGATAGCAATAATTAGTCGAAAAATTAATTTTTGCGTTTTTGATAAAAGTTGCAAAGTTTAAAAATCGGCCCAACCTGGAATTTCATTAATAATTTTCTCCTATTATTATTAGTGAGCGCCGTTAGTTTGGTGTAGGTGCCTATTCAATGATAGCAGATGATATAAAATGCGGTAATCTACACCGTAAACTTGGCACGGGGTAGGGAATGCAACATTTTTAAACTCTCTGTAGGCAATTCAATTACAAATGACAACCACACCCTGTAGTGGGGTCATATTTTTTTGGAGAAACGAACACAAAATTTCTATTTTATTGCGACACGTCGAAAAAATGCTACACTTTTTTGCACAACCGAAATCGCCATTAGTTTGATATTAAGCTAGGGCTTTTTAATTATTTTGACAAATATTTCGGCGAACCAGAGACAAATATTTCCGTTTGTAACGCCTCGAAATTTTTGTCTAAGACACCATAAAGTATATATATTCTTTCTGAATCGATCTTGCCATGTTCGTCCGTACGTCCGTCCGTCTGCCGAAATCGCGATAGAGGTCGAACGCGTAAAGCTAGCCGCTTGAAATTTTGCACAGAAACTTAATATCAATGCAGGTCATTGGGGATTGCAAATGGGGCATATCGGTTCACATTTAGATATAGCTCCCATACAACAATTTGCCGATTTGACTTCTTGAGCTCTTACAAGCCGCATTTTTGGTCCGATTTGGCTAAAATATTGCACGCAATGTTTTTATATGATTTCCAATAACTGTGCCGAGCACGGTATAAATCAGTCTTTAACCTGATATAGATCCCATATAAACCGATCTCCCGATTTGACTTCTTCAGCCCCTGGAAGCCACAATTTTTGCCCGAGTTGGCTGAAATCTTGCATGTAGTGTTCTGTTATGACTTCCAACAACTGCGACAGTACGGTCCAAATCGGTTTATACCTGATATAGATCCCATATAAACCTATCGCCCAATTTGACTTCTTAAGCCCTTACAAGCCGCAATTTCTGCCCGATTTGGCTGAAGTTTTGCATGTAGTGATTTGTTAAGACTTCCAACAACTGTGCCAATGCAGCCATAATCAGATATTGTAACGACTGTTACAATATCTAAGAAGTTTGCTCGAAATCGGTTCAGACTTGTTTGTTCACAAGAATTTTCCTGTAACTCGTAATAGCTCATTATTTTTGGAAGAAACATTTAAGTCCTAATGGATACCTCTATCGCTGCTATCCTTAAGTACAGCAGCGATAGAGGTATCCATTAGTTGGTTGATGATCTGCGTCTGTTTCCAATGGAGCGGCAGATCTGGAGCCCGGCAGTAGGCTTAAAATGGACTCCGAAGACCCAACAGCTGCGGTGGTAATATCAGGCTGTAGCATGTTGTCTGCTACTGTATCCTTGACTGGTGGAGTGGCTGCTACAGGCTCCACTAGCCGACAGACGACTGGTCAGCAGGGACTTTTGACGAAGACAACTAGTTCGAGTCTCCAGGACAAGGCCGAACATATTCTTTCTTCGCATGCCTATAATTTGCCTAAGCCTTCGGCCTCCCCGGCAAACCAACACGCTCTTTAAGAGGTTGGAATAATAGAAGACTCATCGCTCTCAAGTTTATTAAGAGGCTTGGTGCGAATGATCCTAAGACTCTCACTAATAGGGAGAGAGATTCTCTAAATTGGGCTCGGGAATTCGCCGCACAGGCTACCCCAAAGACTTCACGTCTAGATTCCAAAACTGCATACCTAGGAATAATTGGAGTGGGATAGTCAATGGACTGTCATCAGTATACTGCGATGTCCTTGTGGAGTTTCGTGCGTCTCCTCCAGTTTGTTACAATGCAGGCTGGTATCGAGGCCGATACAGACTACTTGCCTTCGGCGATCAACGCTCAATTGAAATGTATCGCTGTGAGCTAAAAAAGATTGATGAGCTCTTGCCAGGTGCAGCACTAGATTTAGTCAAGAAGGAAGATATTCCTTCTCGACCAATGGCGCATGCTTGGATACCAAGGATTCCCTCAAATCCTGAATCGACTAAGGGAATGTAATTCCAATCTTTCAATCACCGACTGAAAGATTGGTAGATTGGATGAGGCTGATGGTGACCAAAGACATGTATTGGGTTGCCTAAAAAGTAATTGCGGAATTTTTAAAAGAAAGTTCCCAGCTAAGCTCACTCAGTTTTTGGCGAGTGACCAAATATGTGTGCGGTCTAGCGTTGTCCTGGTGGGATATGACACCTTTACGATTGACCAATTCTGGTCGCTTCTCCTTGATGGCTGTATTCAATTTGTCCAATTGTTGACAGTAAACATCCGAATTAATCGTTTGGTTCCTTGGAAGCAGCTCAAAATATACTACACCCTTCCAATCCCACCAAACAGACAGCATAACCTTCTTTTGGTGGATATCAGCCTTTGAAGGGGTTTGAGCTGGTTCACCATGCTTGGACCATGATCGTTTTCGACTAACGTTGTTGTAAACAATCCATTTTTCATCTCCAGTTATGATTCGTTATAAAAACGGATCGAATTCATTGCGTTTAAGGTGCATATCACAAGCGTTGATTCGGTTTGTTAAATGAATTTCTTTCAATACATGTGGTACCCATATTAAAATTGACGCCAAACAAACAAATGTAAACAAAATTTCGCGCACTTTTTTTCTAAAGCAAGCTAAAAGTAACAGCTGATAACTGACAGAAGAAAGAATGCAATTACAGAGTCACAAGCCGTTGAAAAAATTTGTCAACGCCGACTATATTACCGACAATTACTTTTTGGGTAACCCAATAGTATTAGTACTAAACTCTGGCTGTCCGCAGAGCTCAACAAGTCTGAAGGTGTTGTATCCTACGGATTAAACAAGTTGAATCTGATGATCTATGGAAGCGGTGAGTAGGGGAGTCAGGAGACGACTCAGCAGTTGTTGCTGAACACTTGCCCAAGGAACTATTGACTACATCGCTAAAGTCTGGCGGATTGCAGGAGACTGAAAATCCCCCTGCCACAATCGAGACAGGAGAGAATGGCATCGAAACGGCACCCGATAAGCCCACATAAAGTTGGACTGGACTCAAAGCGTGCACCAGCGGGGAAGCACGGAACTCAGAAAGTTCTTCGACAACAACAGTAAGTGAAGAATCTAAAGAGAAATCGTCCACACCGCAAGTGCCAAGTGTCCTGAGGAAGAGTGGTTCCATAGCTTTCTCACCTGTCCCTGGATGCGTACGGAAGCTCATCATGACAAGTTCAAACGAATTTTGTGAGGATGAACTCTTGGTGGAGTCAGAAGACGAGACTAACACAACAGTTGTGGAAGTTCTGAATCCTGACTATGGTCCGGTTTCTACAGATAAATCTCCACCATTGTAAGGCCGCTTCGGCAGCGCTAATGTCAAATCCCCCAGCCATCAGGTCCTCCTGATGGTTCTTATCTGCAATAGGAACCATAGGTGTGTGGAGGAATGGTACGTGGACTAAGAATTCCATGATTTAAACTTCTCAAGGGTACGGGGAATGGAAGACACAGAGCCTGTGTTCTTGCAAAGGGTAGTCTTAATGTATCTCTTCTTCCGCCGCTAAGCACTGAAGATTTAGTAGTAGCCAGCCTTAGAATAAACAAGTCTTATTCCTGGCTGGCATATCAATATATGGCACACGATTTGAAGATGCTGCCCACAAACCTTAAGTCGCTGGTTGAAGCTGCTTCCGAAGAAAAGAAAAGGCTCATTATAGGAAGTGATGCTAATGCACATCACCAGATATGGGGAATTTCGGATGTCAACGAAACTGTTGATCTGCTTATCGAATATATTATAAGTTGCAATTTGACTATTTGTAATAAAGGGGATAAACCGACCTTTAATACCAGGAACAGGCAGGATGTACTAGATATTACCTTTGTATTGGAAGATATAAATGGAAGAATATGCGACTGGGATGTGTTGGATGACCACAGCTTCTCTGATCATCGATATATTAGTTTCAGCCTTGCAGAAAATACTGCAGAAGTGGTCCCTCGGCTAAACAGGAGAAAGGCGGCTTGGGATAAATTTCGGAACAACTTCTGCTTGTCTATCCCTTGTAGACTAGAAAAGGAAGTGGAAATAACGGAGGATATAGACAAAGTGGTCAAGCGGATCACGAAGGCCCTGAATGACTCGCTTGTGTCAGCATGCCCCAGTGCCAAGCCAAGCGGCAAACAGCGACCCCCATGGTGGACCCCAGAGCTGGTTGGTCTAAGGAAGGACTGCAGAAAACTCTTCAACAGGGCAAAAGCTACAAGAGCACCATGCCATTTGGACATCTATAAGGCCAAGCTTAGACAGGCTCAGAACAAATCCTGGGTAGAATTCTGCAGCTCGGTGGAGGTTGCATCTGAAGTCTCTAGTCTAAGGGAGATTCTGCCAGCGAGACCTATTACAGTGGGGTATATTCAGAAGTCAGAGAATGTATGGACAAAGTCTAGTGAGGAAACACTAGAACTACTCGTTGATACACATCTCCCGGGAAATTCCAGAAGAGGTTGTCGGTGATATGCATTCGTCGGAGGCCATTAGGGAAATTGTGTATGAGCCGAAAATCCTTGGGCAATAAGAAGTTTCGACTCTTTTAAGTCGCCAGGCCCTGATGATGTATTACCGGTTGAATTACAAGCTGTGTCTGATAGACTGATTCCTTAGCTTAGGGAGATATACTCTGCTTGTATCAGAATGTTATAGCTACCTGTGGGGTGGAGGGACACGAAGGTCACCTTCATTCCGAAAGCAGGAAAGCCCTGCCACACGAAGGCGAAAGATTTTCGTCCTATTAATCTGTCATCCTTTATGCTGAAGAATCCACTGAAACAATCCTTCATTTACGTACTAAAAAATGCACTATGGTAGGCTTGGGATCTGCGGATCTTAAAAGATGGGTCAGCAGAGGAACAGCTCAAGGTGGTGTACTTTGAAATATGGCCATTAAAAATATATTAGTGTCTCTGGAAGAAAAAAGCGTAAAAGTGGTCGCGTATGCAGATGACTTGGCAATTGCTGTTAGGGGAAAGTTTCCCAGCACTCTAAGAGATATATAGGAAGCTCTACGTGCAACAGCAAAGTGGCTACCGAAAGTGGTCTGGATATAAACCCGTGCAAGGCGGAAGTAGTTCTTTTCAGCAGGAGAAAAAAATTGCCTAAAGTGGAACCTGTCTCCTTGGGTGGAGGGAATGTTCCATTTACAGAATGCGCAAAATACCTAGGTGTTTTGCTGGAGAGGAGACTGAACTTTATATCGAACATTTTGGATAGGGCAAGAAAGGCAACTCTTGCCCTATACACCTGCAAGAGAGCCATTGGCAAAATTTTTAGACCGCGTGTCATGCATTGGGTATATACTGCAGTTGTCAGACCTATAATGCTATATGGTGCTGTGGTCTGGTGGACGGCGCTCAAAAATCTACTTACTGCTCACTTTAACGGATCCTAACCTAGTATTCAAGAACTCTGCCAGGGCTTGGCCCCGCTTATTAGTGTAGGTTAGGTTAGGTTGAAAAGAAGGTGCAGATATTAATCCGCCCCATGCCACTATGAACATATATATAAGCTTGTAATCGGCTTGTTGTGCGCTCTAAAAAACTAAAAAGTAACCTTTAAAAAGAAAATTTTAAGTTAGGAATTCCGCGCTACTTACAAAGTCCTAAATTGTTTTCAATGCCACTCCCCTAAGTTGGTTCATGTCTGATATTGTGTCTCCGCCTAATGACATAGCAAATGATATAGCAAATGCCCCAACGTCTCATCATCATCCCCCCTACACATGCTATCACTTGCCGCACCGATTTTACATAAGTGAGCTCAGTCCTAGGTGTCCCGTTATGATACCAATAGCTATACCGACCCCCTTCTTGCTTCCTTTCAGTAATAACCTCGTCTTCTCACGACCTAACCTAACCTAAATTTACTTGAAGGACATAATTTTATTCCTCATATCAAACTTCTGTCAAACCAGCAAAAATTAAAGCTTCTAGGAACCGAACAGGGATGATCGAGAGACCGGTTTACATGGGAGCTATATTAGGTTATAGATTGACTTAGATCGTATTTGGCCCAGTTGTTGGAAGTCGTAATAGAACACCGAATACAAAATTTCAGCCAAATCGGAAAAAATTGTGGCTTGTAAGGACTCAAGAAGTCAAATCGTGAGATCGGTTTATATGGAAGCTATATCAGTTTACAGACCGATTCAGACTGTATTTGGCACAGATGTTGGAGGTCATAGCAGAACACCATATGCAAAAGTTCAGCCAAATCGGACAAAAATTGAGGCTTCCAGGCGTTGACGAATTCAAATCGGGAGATCGGTTTATATGGGAGCTATATCAGATTAAAGACCGATTCGAACCATACCTGGCACAGTTGTTGGAATATATAACGATAAACCACATGCAAAATTTCAGCCAAATTTAACAAAAATTGCGGCTTCTAGAGGCTCAAGAAATCAAATCGGAAAATCAATTTATATGGGAGCTTTATAAGGTTATAGACCGATTTTATCGTACTTGGCGCAGTTGTTGGAAGTCATAGCAAAACAACACGTGCAAAATTTCAGCCAAATCGGACAAAAAGTGCCGCTTCCAGGGGCTCAGGAAATCAAATCGGAAGATTAGTGTATATGGGAGCTTTATCTAAATCTGATCCGATATAGCCCATTTGCAATCCCCAACGACCTAGATCAATATTAAGTATCTGTGCACAATTTTAAGCGGCTAGGTTAACGAGTTCGACCTCAATCGTGATTTCGATCGACGGACGGACGGACATGGCTAGATCGACTTAAAATGACGTGACGATCAAGAATGTATATACTTTATGGGGTCTTAGACGAATATTTCGAGGTGTTACAAACGGAATAACAAAGGTGTGCGTTGGTGTTGTACTGTGCCGATTGCTCGATGCCGAATTTTATACCTTCTTCAAAAGTACATGCTTGGAATTTAATAAAATATTATTACTTAAACTCAACTAATTCATGGAAAGGTTAAACAAATATATTGATTTTTATGCTCAGTGGACAGATTTTAGGTAAAAGACAAGAATTGGTTCTTAATTGTTTAAATGAATTTTTCAGATATATATTTTTTTTTTTCATTTATGACATAAATCCAAAAGTTCGATGTTTCTAAATTTAAAGTAATATAAAATGACATGTAAAAATAGTACAAAATTAACGAGTGCCAATACCCCCTCTCAACGAGATATTTAAAAAAAAAATTCTGATTGCAATAAAATTATATTTATCTAAAGCTTTTGTGAATTTATCAGTTACTTGATTTTTTGTTGTTACGTGTTCAAATTTGATTTGACCCTCTTGTACATGACCTCGAACAAAATGATGTTTAATGTCAATGTGTTTTTACCTTTTTGATTCTGCATTTTTGGCCATAGCAATGCAACCACAGTTATCCTCATAGATTATAATGCCTTTCAGCCAAATACCTTCTGCTGTAGCCAAACTTAAAGCAACATACTCAGCCTCTCTTGAAGACAGTGCTTCTGTTGTTCGCTTTTTGCTGCACCACGATACAGGGCATCCATATACATAATAAATATTTCTACTTGTCGACTTTCAGTCATCTGTGTTGGAAGCCCAATCGGCATCAACATATCCAACTAAAACATCTCGACATTCAGTTTTCATTTCAAATTTTAACTTATAGGATTTAGTTCCTTTTAGGTATCGTAGTATTCTTGTTAGGATAGATCAATGTCTTTCATCAAAATGCTCTTGAAATCGACCCATGTATAACAAATGTCAAGCCGAACACAAAGCATCACGTACATTAAGCTTCCTAGAAATTCACGGTACGGCTTGTCACAAATTTATGTAGATTTTTCCAATTGAATGCCTTAATCCATTGGGGTGTCAATAACAATGCATTCGCCCATTTCAAATTTTAAAATTTTCTCGATGTTGCAAGCTTGACTCAAGAACATTTTTCCTTTTCGAATATCGTATTCGTATACCAGTCTTGCCTTGAATCGAGTAGGATTTCCATTAGAGTCTGATTTAATAGCAAACACCCATTAAGATTTCATAAGCTTCCTGATGTCTTCCATTCTGACATGCCAGTTCGCTCTCAATTGCGTCAATCCATTTCCTCCGATTTATACTGTTTTCAATATCAGAATACGCTTTTGGAATTTCTTCATTGCAAGAGGCTTTAAAAATGGATTCATTCATGTCAGCAAAACGAATTGGTGGTTTTGTTTGTAGCGAAATTCGCCTGAGTTCCTGTTGTATTCCATCTTCCTGTGGCGGCGTTGTCTCAGATACAAAATTTCTATTTGGCTCTTCTATTTCTTCAACAGTTTCAACATCATTATCTCCTTCCCCCTCTTGTTAATATGGCTCTTCGTTACGATCAATTAGTGTAGCTGGATTATCATCACTATTTTCGATACATCTTTTAATTATCTTCAACTCAAAACATGGTCCCGCAGTCTGTAACCATTAGGACAATAACCCACGAATAAATATTTAAACTTTTTGGATCTAGCTTCTTCCTAGTTTGCTTCAAGATCCAAGCATATGCAGTACAACCAAACACTTTAAGTTTTCTCAGGCCAGGTTTCTCATTATACCACATATCCGCCGGTTACTTTTGCACACTAGAGCTGTGGTTGGGCTTCTATTGATTAAATAATTGCTGGTATATATAGCATACCCCATAACTTTTTTGAAACACCACCTTCTGTCATAATAGACCGAACTTTTTCCAAAAGGGTTCTGTTAAATCTCTCTGCCACCCCATTTTGTTGCGGAGAGTATGACATTGTTTCTGATGTTTGAACTCCTTTATTTTTACAATATGCCTTCATTTCGTCCGATTTATATTTTTTACCCTGGTCAATAGTTAATATGGAGATATTGGTAACAAATTTGGCACACACGAGGGCATCATATTCTGGGAATTTGTTGAAAACCTAAGACTTATGTTTCACAAGGTACTCTTGAGAAAATCGTCAATGAAGGAAACAAAGTAATTTGATCCATCATATGGTGGAGGACTAATTGGACCACAAACATCCGAATGGATGTGCTCAATAGGGCGATTTGCTCTCTTGCGAGTTCTATTGAAAGGTTATTCGTCGTGCATACTTCACAAAAATCTGATGACAATTGGTCTGGCATCCCTATAACCATATTATGTTTGACTAATTAACCATACTGCTGCTTACTAATATGACCCATACGACAGCGCCAGAGAAGATACGAATCTTTTTTAAATGAATTTTATACTGACCTCATAACATTGATCTTCAGTTCAAACAAATTGCCAATTCTGTTTCCGACTGCTGTAACAATTCCCTCTTTAACAAGATCTGTGTGACTTTGCTTAAAGTGTAGAGGAGTTGCAGTTTCGACTATATGGCTCACTGAGAGAAGATTTTCACGAAAATTCGGACTGAATAATACATTTTGAGATTAACATTTACACCTTTGTTGCTCACACCTTGGATTTCACCAATTTTCTTGACTACAAAAAACTCACCATCTTTGACAACGCTAATAATTCTCACCTTCGCATGGATGAGTACGGAGGCTTATCATGACAAGATCTAACGAATCTTGTGAGGATGAACTTTTCTTGAAATCAGAAGACGAGGCTAACACAACACTGGTGGACGTTCTGAATCCTGACTTTGGCCCGATTTCTTCAGATAAATCTTCACCATTGTAAGGTCGCTTCGGCAGCACTAAAGTACCTTCTGAAGGCAGGGAGATTTGACGTGGTTCTTATCCAGGAACCATGGATGTGTGGAGGAATGGCTCGTGGACTAAGAATTTTAAGTACTCAAGGGTACGGGGGTGCTAATGCACATCACCAAATATGGTGAAGTTCGGATGTCAACGGAAGGGGTGAGCTGCTTATCGAATATATTATAAGTTGCAAACTGGCAATTTGTAATAAAGGGGATAAACCGATCTATATTAACAGGAACAAGCAGGAGGTACTAGATATTACCTTTGTATCGGAAGATATAAGTGTAAGAATATGCGAACAGCTTCGCTGATCATCGTTATATTAGTTTCAGCTTTGGAGAAAATACTGCAGAAGTGGTCCCTCGGCTAAACAGAAGAAAGGTGGCTTGGGATAAATTTCGGGACAAATTCTGCACCAATATCCCTTCTAGACTAGAAAAGGAGGATATAGACATAGAGATCAAGCGGACCACAAAGGCCCTGAATGACTCGCTTGTGTCAGCATGTCCTAGTGCCAAGACAAGGGGCAAACAGCAACCGCCCAGATTAACCCCAGAGCTGGTTGCTCTAAGGAAGGACTGCAGAAAACTCTATAACAGACCAAAAGCCACAAGGCTGAGCTAAGAAAAGGGCTAAGGGCGAGCTGAGGAACGCTCAGATAAAATCCTGGGTAAAGTTCTGTAGCTCCGTGGAGGATACATCTGAGGCCCCCATGCTATGGAAGATTCTGCCCTCGAGACCTATTACTGTGTGGTATATTCAGAAGTCCGAGAATATGTGAACAATGTCTAGTGAGAAAACATAAGATCTGTCATCCTTTATGCTAATAGACTCTTGAGAGGTCGTTAGAATCATATCTTAGGGCAAAGATCCCTGGAGATCGCCTGTTGCGGCAGCAGCATGCATATAGTAAAGGCAATTCCACTGAAACAACCCTTCACGACCTACTCAGCTACATAGAGGGTTCTCTCGCTGTCAAGAAATATACAATGATATATTTCTTGGCATTTCTTGGCATTGAAGATGCTTTCAATAATGTAAAACCGAAGTCAATCTTGAAGGAGTTGGAGTTTCTAGGCTCTAAACTTAACGACCAGGTGATCTTTGGGGTGTACTTTAAAGATCTAGATCTGGTCTGGTCTGGTCATCTGGTCGAAAAGGTTACCCGACCACTGCAGTGTGTATTAAGCGGAGATCCTCGCAATTAAGGAAGTGGTGGAATGGCTAAGATATAATGTCACTACGGCGATTGACATAAATATCCTCTCAGACAGCCAGGCAGCAGTTAAATCAATGGAAAACGTATTTCTGAGCACAAAAACCGCCCGCAGCTGTCGCAGATCTCTCAACGAGATGGCTGAACACTTCAAAATTCAACTGTTCTTGGTGCCGGGCACGGAAATGTCCGAGAGAATTGTAAACCGAACGAGCTTGCGAGACTAGGAACTACCCTACATATTCCAGGGATACTGGAATCTGTGGGTATGCCTCTAGCGACATGTAAGCTAAGTATTCAGGACCAGGCCCGAAGGACAACGAATGATAGATGGTCACAAAGAGGGGGCTATGAGGATTCCAAAACTATGTGGCCTAACCTAGACTTGAAGAGGTCTACCGCTTTGCTGTCATTGGCTAGAACAGACGCCTCAGTCATTGTGTCCGTCATGACAAGTCACAGTCTACTGTCGCGTAGTTTTATATTTACAAGCTCTTTTTGTACTAAAGTTTGACACTGATCAGATTTCTCAAATGCTATACACAATAACTCCCACATTTTCTTTGCAGTTTTTTTGTCTCTTACGTGTTCAATATGGTCATCATGGATAAACGATACTATAACATCTTGAGCTTTCAAGTCTATCTTTTCAAAGATTCGACATCCAACATCGTCCGTAGGTTCTGACTCAGAAACAGCTTTTAAACAACCTGGAGATGATAGATGTCTTTTGACACGAAATTTCCAATTGTCGAAATTATCACCAGCAAACTGGACGATTCCTGTTAATTTTTCCGTGGAGCCCATAACCTAGTGATATTTATGCTCAGTGGACAGATTTTAGTTAAAAGACAATAAAAATTGTATCTTTATTGTTCAAAGGAATTTTTCAGAAAGACAAAAGATTTTTTTTTATAAGTGACATAATTCAAAGTTGTACGTTTCTTAATTCAAAGCAATATGAAATGAACAAGTAACTACAGTACAAAATTTACAAGTAACAATAAAATATAAGTAAATGTTCGATAACTCATCCCGTTTGTATCAGTTCCTTTAATCTCCCTCTGATTCCTAATGCACAAGAAAGAAGCCGTCAGAAATTACTGTCCGCGCTGTGATAAACAATGATATAAATGTCCTGTCTGTTCTGAGAATCAATCTTTCGGATACTCCCTCTACAAGTGACTCCGACTAGTCCCAATTTACGTGTTGTCGCACCGAAGAAAGACGATATTTGTTACTGAAATTTCTGAAGACGATATAACTTCACATATTGAAAGTAAGAGTGGCTCTAATCATGAGATTAGCGCTTTTAAATTTAACTATGCCAAAAAGCGAAGTAAGATTTCATTTAAAATAATAGTTCCGTAGGATATTTTTTGGAACAATTGTAAACCTATCTTTCCGGCCTCCTAAAGCTGTAATTCACGAATATGTATGCAGGGATATTTCAAAAACTGATGCAGTTTATTTGCCAAACTCTCATCCAAAACTCTAATTGCAACACCTTCAGTTAAAGGCATTTGCATTATAAATCAAAATGTTAGAGGCTTAAATTCTGAATTTTCTTCTATATATGTTTATAGTTTTGATTTAAATCACGATATAATTGCTGAGGCATGGCTTCAAGATAATTTCTTTGATAGGGAAATTTAATCTCAACAATTTAAAATTTTTAGACATGATCGTTTAGACATGATTCCCAAAGTAGAGGTGGCAATGTACTTATAGCTGTAGCTTCTCGATTTACAGCAGAAGAAATTCCTCTTCCCTTGCTGATTGGTTTTGAAATAATCGCTGTTAGAATTTTTCTTAAGTAATTGACACTCCTTATAAAATGTTCGTAAGTACCATCTGGTACGAGCGTTGATATATATGTTCAGCACTTAGCGTCTATTTTAAGAAAATCTTAATCTGCAAAATCCAACGACATTTTCATTGCTCTCGGAGGCTTTAATTTGTCAAGAATTGAAAAATCTAACCAATATTTGGTCCATTATTTGGCTCCGGCTTGTCACAAACTTCTTCTTGAACTTGTATTCGTAAGTCACCCTCACGTTATTTTGGTTTGTCCATGTGATCCTTTCGTCATCTCCTGAGGATAAATATCATCCCACCATAAGAATACAATTTTTAATTAGAAGAAGGTAGGCATTGATCCTCTTAAACAGACTATAATCATAAGACTTCATTTTTAAGTTCGATTGATTGGTCTGTACTTAAATCATTAGACTCATTAGATGAGTTGATTGAAATGTTCTATTCTATTTTGAGAAATGGTGTATCTAGAGCTGTTCCGAAGATGATTACATGAAAGAATACTGGTCCCCTCGGCTGCTTTATCAAGATTAAAGAATAGGAATAATAAGCATTAAAAGAAGTTTAAAACATGCAAGAGCGTGCTAAGTTCGGCCAGGCCGCATCTTGAGACCCAACCACCATGGATTTTGCTAAAAATTTATACAAAATAAATAATGTTGTACGGCATAATTTTATTCTACATACCAAACTTCTGTCAAACCAGCAAAACAAAAGAACCGAACAAGGATGATCGTTATAAACTGACTTTAGCCGTACTTAGCACAGTTGTTGGAAGTCATAAAAAAGACTACGTGCAAAATTTCAGCCAAATCCGATAAAAATTGCGGCTTCCAGAGGCTCAAGAAGTCAAATCGGGAGATCGGTTATTATGGGAGCTATATCAGGTTATAGACCGATTTAAATCGTATTGGCGCAGTTGTTGGAAGTCATAACAAAACAACACGAGCAAAATTTCGGCTAAATCGGACAAAAAAAGGAGCTTAAAAGAGCTGAAGAAGTCAAATCGGGAGATCGGTTTATATGGGAGCTATATCAGGTTATAGACCGATTTGAATAGTACTTAGCACATTTGTGGTAAATTGCAGCCAAATCGGACAAAAAAAGGGCCTTGTAAGAGTTCATGTAGTCCAATCGGGCGATCGGTTGATATGGGAGCTATATGTAAATCTAAACCGATATGGCACATATGCAATCTCCGATGACCTACATCGATATTAAGTATCTGTGCAAAATTTCAAGCGGCTAGCTTTATGCGTTCGACCTCTATCGTGATTTCGACAGATGGACGGACATGGCTAGATCGATTTACAACGACGAGACGATCAAGAATATATATACTTTATGGAGTCTTAGACGAATATTTTGAGGTGTTACAAACAGAATGACTAGATTAGTATACCACCATCCTATGGTAGTGGTTCTTCTTTAGATTTTGTAAGTTATTCCGTCACAAGATCAGAATATACTATCTTGAATAAATGACTATATCACAGCTTTATATAGAGAATGACGAATTAATTTGTGTCCAATCCAAAATCTTTCTATAGTTTTATAAACTCTAAGCGTCGACCTAATAATTGTCCAAAAAGCTTACATTTTGAACCTGATTTTGCAGATAAAGAAATTATGTAATAAATATATTTCCATCATTTTGTAAATCTACCTACTCTGATAGAGTATATGTTTGTACACTCCAATATCCCTACCACATTGCAGAATTCTCGATTTTTAATGTTCCATTATAAGATGTTACAACGGTGTTGGCCAATCTTAAATGTCTAAAGGACTCAACTGTCCCAGGTCCGGAATGGAATTCCTTCGTGTATTCTGAAATACTGTGCAGAGAATTGTGCACTTCCTCTCCCTCTATGACGTTCTGAATACTGGCTATTTACCACCAACATGGAAAAAATCGTTTGTTCTACTTTTATTTAAATCGGGTAGCAGAATTTAAGCATCGAACTATAGAGGAATTTGTAAATTAAATACAATTCCTAAATTATTTGAAAATATGGTGACTGAAGTATTATCCTTTTGATAAGGTCAATCATGAACTACTATTATTGAAGTTGTATCTTATGGGCTTCTCCAACGCATTTTTGAACTGGATAATATCATACCTAATGGACAGAGCTCAAATGGTGAAAGCAGGAAATACTATTTCTGACAAAATAATTGGACATCATTGGACATTGTTTATAAATGACCTGCGTAATGTGATAATTCGATGAAAGGTTCTAATGTTTGTAGATTATGTTAAGATTTTCTATTCTTTTTATGAGGAGGCAAATCAGTGTATGCTGCAATCCGATCTTAACGAATTTTATAAATGGTGCAATACTAACTTGTTAGAACATAACACTTTGATATGTAAACATATTCCGTTTTGCGTAGTGGAATATGTAGATTCTATTCATGATTTGGGGATTCTATTGGACCACAGATTAGATTTCAGAAAACATTTTCCTTAATTAGGAATAAAGCTTATAGAAGTATGGGATCTATTAAGCGCTGGAGTAAAGAACTTTCAGATCCCTTAGTAACGATTGAGTCTGTTCAGAAACAATTTCTTTTATTTTGCCTCAGGGGGCTTGGCTGGGATCCTTGGTCTCTCCCTTCCCATGAATTTCGATTAAACTTAATTAAATTAGCAACACTAAAAAGCCGACGAACAATGCTAAACATTACTTTTCTTCTCAATATTATTGCATTCCATTTCATTTTGAATAGAATTTACTTAAATATTCCCTTAAGACCATCCCGTAACTATCAGCTGCTTCAAATAAATTATCTGACATCAGACTATGCAAATAACGATCCATTACGCCGCCTTTTTGAAGAATTTAATAGATTCTATAGCCTAAACGATTTTTCTTAAAAACGTGATTCTGTAAAAAGAAAGTTAATATTTCACTTAAATATATGTTTTTTTTTTTTAATTTTATTTGAATCTAGAATTTGTATAAATTTAGCATATAATTTAGTCTTAAGAATTATGTAATCTATAGACTTCAGAGTAAATAAAAACAAGTAAAAAGGCGTTAAGTTCGGCCGGGCCGAACATTGGATACCCACCACCTTTCATCAAAATCCGGTGAAAATTGTATACCTTTTGTCGCATAGCAGTTATATCAAAATATGTTCCGATTTGGACCAAATACTTATAAGTACAAGTCATTGTTCAATTGTGTATAACAAATTATTGGTCTTTTAAGTAGATTTAAGTAGATCTAAAAAAAAAACCGATCTGAGCTACATACCACACGGATTTCGAAAAGCCTAACATAAGTCACTGTGTCAAATTTCAGTAAAATCGGATTATAAATGCGCCTTTTATGGGGCCAAAACCTTATATCGAGATATCGGTCTATATGGCAGCTATATCCAAATCTGAACCGATTTGGGCCAAGTTTCGGAAAAATATCAAAGGGCCTATCTCAATTTACTGTCCCACATTTCGGCGAAATCGGACAATAAATGCGCCTTTATGGGCCCAAAACCTTAAATCGAGAGATCGGTCTATATGTCAGCTATATCCAAATCTGAACTGATCAGGGCCAAATAAAATAAAGATGTGGAAGGGCCTTACATAACTCACTGCCCCACATTTCGGCGAAATCGGACAATAAATGCGCCTTTATGGGCCCAAAACCTTAAATCGAGAGATCGGTCTATATGGCAGCTATATCCAAAACTGGACCGATCTGCACCAAATTGATGAGGGGTATCAAGGGGCCTTACACAATTCACTGTCCCAAGTTTCAGCAAAATCGGGTAATAAATGTGGCTTTTATGGGCCTAAGACCCAAAAACGGAGGATCGGTCTATATGGCAGCTATATCCAAATCCGAACCGATCTGGACCAAATTAACGAAGGATGTCATAAAGCCCAACACAATTCCCTGTCCCGAAATTCTGCAAAATCGGGTAATAAATGTGGCTTTTATGGGCCTAAGACCCTAAATCGGAGGATCTGTCTATATGGCAGCTATATCCAAATCTGAACTGATCTGAGCCAAATTGAAGAAAGACGTCGAAGGGCCGAAGACAACTCACTGTCCCAAATTTCAGCAAAATCGGATAATAAATGTGGCTTTTATGGGCCTAAGATCCTAAATCGGAGGATCGGTCTATATGGGGGCTATATCAAGGTATAATCCGATACAACCCATCTTCGAACTTAACCTGCCTTTAGAAAAAAAAGAATT
Organism: Stomoxys calcitrans; assembly: GCF_963082655.1. Lineage (NCBI taxonomy): Eukaryota > Metazoa > Arthropoda > Insecta > Diptera > Muscidae > Stomoxys > Stomoxys calcitrans. The sequence goes on along the minus strand of NC_081552.1, from coordinate 131,453,477 downwards.
TGTGCAAAATTTCAGCTCAATATCTCTATTTTTAAGGACTGTAGCGTGATTTCAACTGACAGACGGACGGACATGTCTAGATCGTCTTAGATTTTTACGCTGATCAAGAATATATATACTTTATAGGGTCGGAAAGGGCTATATTTGTTTATTGACCGATTCGGATCATGCTTGGCATGGATACTGGAAGTCGTAATTCAAATCCAAGGATCAGTTGATATGGGGGCTATATCTGTTTGTAGAACCACAACCCCTCCCCCTTACTAAAATTTTCAGAAACGCCAGATCTCGGAGATGAGTGTTACGATTTAAGCGAAATTTTGGGTGATCTCATATAGTACCCTAAAAATAAAAATTTGGTATCCAAATTTTGGATGGGGTACCTAGGAGGGCTGCTCCACCCAAAAACCTACCAAACATATATTTACACCAATCACGACAATATGAGACTCAAATTAAAGGTATTTAGGATAAAAAAACGTATCTGATATCCAATTGTCGAACCAAGTGCTAGGGAGACCACTCCAAGCCCCAAAACACCCCTAAATCGGACATATTTACCGACCATGACAATATGGGACTCAAATAAAAGGTATTTGCTAGTAAAATACGAATCTGATATCCAAATGTGGGACCACGTTTCTGGGGGTCCACCCCTTCCCCCAAACACCCGCCGAACAGGACTTATTTACCGACCATGGGAATATGGGGCTTAAATAAAAGGTATTTGAATGCAGAATACAAATCTGATATCCAAATATGGGACCAAGTGTTTGGGTGGCCGCCTCTCACCAAAAACATCCCCCAAAGGGGACAAATTTACGACCATAGCATATGGGTCTCAAATGAAAGGTCTTTGGGAGTAAAGCACAAATTTGATATCAATATTCGGGAAAGTGTCTATGGGGCCACCTATAGTATTTTCTGACTATTGCAATATGAGGGGTTTCAAAGTGAAACACGAATCCGATATATATTTTCAAGGCCAACTCAGTGAGTGGTATGGTTTGCCGACCAAACATGAGGCCGGTCATGTTTGCCGACTATAGAAGTATGGGACTCAAATTAAAGGTATGCGGGAGTAGACCATCTATCTGATATCAATATTAGGGGCCAACTGTCTAGCGGACGTCCCACCACCATAACAACCCCCAAATAGGACGTATTTGCTCACCAAGACAATTTGGGTCTTAAAGAGAGTGGAACTAAATATTCATAGTTTTCATGGCCAATACCCCAAACTGGACATATTTGCTGACTTTTGCAATAAGGAGTTTAAATGAGATCAGAAAACGGATTTTATATCCAATTTTGAGGGCTATGGCAATATAGGGTTCAAATAAATAATATATAGATATATGAGAATAGAGCACGTTGCTGATATATTTTCCGGGCTTAGTGTTTGGGGGACCACCCCAATCCCCAAAACACCCCTAAATCCGACATATTTACCGACCATGACAATATGGGGCTTAAATGAAAGGTATTGGGACCCCCCAATTGATTGAGCAAGAATTGATACCCATTTTCGGGACCACTTTTCAGCGGGATCTACCCCTTTCCCAAAATACCCCACAAAAAGCAATTTTTTAGTGACCATCGCAATATGGGGCTCAAATCAAGGTATTTAGGAGTATAATACGAATTTGATATCCAAATGCAGGACCATGTATTTAGAACATCACCCCTTTCCCGAAACACCCCCAAAGGGAAAAATGTTGCGACCATGCCACTATGTGGCTCTAATGAAAGGCATTTTAGATTAGAAATCGAATTTGATAACCAATTTTAGGGCCAAGTATCTGGGGGACCACCTCTCCCCCGAAAACAGCACTAAATCACACATCATGAGAATGTCAGTTTCCAAATCAATTGTTGTATCTTCAGGTGTTCCACAGGGTAGTCACCTTGGCCCTGTGTTGTTTAGTTTGTTCATAAACGATCTCCCTCTTACTTTAAAGCACTCGGATATTTTGATGATGTAAAGATCTTCAGATCAACGAGAGACTCTGATGAACAGTGTTATCTTCAGTATGCCTTGATACTCTTTACGAATGGTGCAACCAGAACTTTATGGAACTTAATATTTCCAAATGCAAACACATCTCAATGTTTGTAAACAAAGCACGTAGTGCTCTTGGCTTCATGAAACGCTGGAGTAAAGAACTTAATGATTTCTCTGTGACGAAAAACATATATACGTCGCTAGTAAGAAGTAATCTCGAGTACGGTTCAGTGGTATGGGATCCGTACTATTGTACCATATTCATTCTGATTTGATAGAATCAGTTCAAAAACAATTTCTACTATTTTGTCTCCGTCGAAATGGGTGGGACAGAAGTTCATTACCTTCGTATGAGTACCGATTAAATCTTATAAAGCTTCCTACATTAAAAAGTCGTAGAACCATGCTAAACATTACGTTTTTGACTAAATTAATTCATGGTCAAATAGAATCCTGCTTTCTTTTCAGTCGAATTTTCTTTAACGTTCCTATCAGACCTACCAGATATTTTGATCTTTTGAAAATTTCTTATTATAAAACCAAATATGCCAATAATGATCCTTTTCAGCACCTATGTTATCAATTTCATCAACTGAAAGATATGAAAGATCTATCTGAGAATCGAGAAAGTTTAAAAAGGAAAATTATATTATTATACCCACCACCGAAGGATGGGGGTATATTCATCATTCCGCTTGCAACACATCGAAATATCCATTTCGAACCCTATAAAGTATATATATTCTTGGTCAGCGTAAAAATCTAAGACGATCTAGAAATGTGCGTCCGTCTGTCTGTTGAAATCAGGCTACAGTCTTCAAAAATAGAGATATTGAGCTGAAATTTTGCACAAATTCTTTTTATGTCCACAAGCAGGTTAAGTTCGAAGATGGGCAATATGGGACTATATCTTCATATAGCCCCCATATAGACCGATCCGCTGATTTAGGGCCTTAGGCCCATAAATGCCACATTTAATATCCGATTTTGCTGAAATTTGGGATAGTGAGTTGTGTTAGGCCCATCAACATCCTTCGTCTATTTGGCTCTGATCGGTTCAGATTTGGATATAGCTGCCATATAAACCGATCCTCCGATTTAGGTACTTAGGCCCATAAAAGCCACATTTATTATTCGATTTTGTTGAAATTTGGGACAGTGAGTTGTGTAAGGCCCTTTGATACCCCTCATCAATTTAGTGCAGATCGGTCCAGACTTGGATATAGCTGCCATATAGACCGATCCTCCGATTTAGGTACTTAGGCCCATAAAAGCCACATTTATTATTCGATTTTGTTGAATTTGGGACAGTGAATTGTGTAAGGCCCTTTGATACCCCTCATCAATTTAGTGCAGATCGGTCCAGTTTTGGATATAGCTGCCATATAGACCGATCTCTCGATATCAGGTTTTGGGCCCATAAAAGGCGCATTTACTGTCCGATATCTCCGAAATGTGGGACAGTGAGTTATGTAAGGCCCTTCCACATCTTTATTTTATTTGGCCCTGATCAGTTCAGATTTGGATATAAATGACATATAGACCGATCTCTCGATTTAAAGTTTTGGGCCCATAAAGGCGCATTTATTGTCCGATTTCGCCGAAATTTGGGACAGTGAATTGAGATAGGCCCTTTGACATTTTTCTGAAACTTGGCCCAAATCGGTTCAGATTTGGATATAGCTGCCATATAGACCGATATCTCGATATAAGGTTTTGGCCCCATAAAAGGCGCATTTATAATCCGATTTTACTGAAATTTTACACAGTGACTTATGTTAGGCTTTTCGAAATCCGTGTCGTATGTAGCTCAGATCGGTTTATTTTTAGATAAATCTACTTAAAAGATCAATAATTTGTTATACACAATTGAACAATGACTTGTACTTATAAGTATTTGGTCCAAATCGGAACATATTTTAATATAACTCCTTTGGGACAAAAGGTAAACAATTTTCACCGGATTTTGATGAAAGGTGGTTTACGTATATTCCCTAGGTGGTGGGTATCCAAAGTTCGGCCCGGCCGAACTTAACGCCTTTTTACTTGTTTTTAAATTCTTAGGTTAATACATTTGTAAATATATTGTTATTCGTCTGTAAGGGTATTTATTATCTATAAACTTAAATAAAAAAAAAAAAAAATATCGGGCTGAAATGAAGTATTTTAAGAATGGAGTACACCTTACATCCAAACTTAAATTCGTAGACCAATCAGATCATATGGAATTCACTTTAAGGCACTTGTATTGTTAAATTGTTAGTCAAGCGATATACTATTTTCGTAGCATGGTATTTCACTAAAAGATCATTAATTGTAGAAAATAGTTATGCCAAGGAAACTTTTGTTCCATATAAAGTAAAAGAAGGCGCAGCGGAGCGGGCCCGGGTCAGCTAGTATGCTTATAATTTCCATAATTTATTATTATTACTTAGAAAATTTTAATTAATTTTCAAAATAAGTAGCCGTTGAGTGGAGCAGGCCTGGTTTCATTTCGCTTCTCAAAGAAGAATATCCGTTTCTCGGAAAAGGTACTACCTATTACGAAAAATGTTAAAGCCTTTTTTGGAGTAGGGCAGAAATGGAATCCAAAAACCCAACAGCTGCGGTGGTGGCGTCAAACCGTAGCATGTTGTCCTTGGCACCTGCAGTCGAGCGTAATGCTTCAAGCGTACAACTAGTCGTCAGATCAATTAATGAGAAAGAGACGGCTAAACCAAAGGGATGAACAATTCGTCCCCAGCCTTTAAGTAAAGGTGGTGTTTCTGACTCGGATTTAAACAGTGACGGTGTCAATGAAACAGTCATCGCAGCCGAATCGCGAGATGAGGTCATTGGGATGACGGCAGAAGTGAGCGATGGCTTTGCTAAGCTCACAAGCACACTGAGAGAGCGATCCGGTGCTCGACGAAGGAGACAGAGGAGTATGTACCGGCAGCGCAATAAGACAAAAGTGCAGAATGCTTGAAGGGATAGAACTGACATTCCAAGCACTTCTACGGAAGCTGGAAAAAGAATCAGATCTCCCAAAGAGCATAACACTGCTAAAATGCTGAAGATGAAAAAGAACTCCCCGCTTTGAAGTACTCTAGGAAAACCAAGCCAGCCATTCCGCAATGGAGACTCCAGCCATTGTCCTGCGGAGGTAGATAAAGTCGGAACAGGAAAGAAGAAAGCGCCCACGATCACTGAGTCTTCATGGAGAACTGTAACTTCCAAAAGGATGACACTTCCAAAAGGATGGCACATGGATGGGGAAGGTGAGATATTTGGTAAACGAACGGGTTATCGAACACGTGTTGAACTCTGAAGGGGGTCCACCCATACGAATTATAAGCTGCGAGTTTAGAGGGGACATCTTTACGCTGCACTTTGCGTCAGAGGAATGTATTTATATCGTCAAAAAGCTCGTTGGAAGTATCCACACTCCCTGGAACCAAAGCTCGACCTTGTGAGAAAGATGAACATCCCACAGCTCACAATAGCGACAGTCTTCATCAAGGATATGGGTGGCAAAATCGCGACGGAAAGCATGATGGAAGCCTTAAACAAGCAAATCCAAGATTTGACCGTAGAGAAATAACAGGTTTTCCACAGTAGTAGTTAGCATTGATCAAGTCTCCGTGACTTAAGACATGGCGTACTACGGTGCCATGGCCGTCTTTTTCAAGATTGGGAAGACTAGGATATTGAGACATCAGACCGTGCAGTGGCAGGTGACTCAATACTGCCTAAAAAACACGGGGCTGACGACGAGACAATCACCGTTTCTTTCAATAATGGGAAGACTAGGATAATTAAAGATCCTAATACTAAAACATCAGGCAGTGCAGAGTCAAGAGACCCAACACCGTAGCGCATAGATTAGCATGTTCGCCTATGACGCTGAACGCCTGGGTTCAAATCCTGGCGAGACCATCAGAAAAAATTTTCAGCGGTGGTTTTCCCCTCCTAATGCTGGGAACAATTGCGAGGTACTATGGTACTGCGGCACACCGTTCGGACTCGGCTATAAAAAAAGAAGGCCCTTTATCATTAATCGTAAACTCGAATCGGACTGCACTCCTTGATATGTGAGAAGTTTGCCCCTGTTCCTTAGTGGAATGTTTATAGGCAAAATTTGTTTTTTGCAATACTAAAAGATCAGGCAGTGCAGGGGCGAGAGACCCAACACAGCCTAACGAACAAGGACCCGAGATAAGAAATCAAGGATGGGCAAAGATCCGAATGCTTTAACAACAGACAGTGCATTGGCAGAGAACTCATTGCCGCCCAACGCACAGGGAACAGACGATGAGACCATGACCTACATCCTAGAAACCCATTTACTCAAGATTTGAAACACTAGTATAGGCAAAGTTCCTATTATTGGAAACAGGCAGTGCAGGGACGGTACACTCAACACAGCCTAACGAACAGCGACCCGACGGGAAACTCAATGCACCCTAAAGAAAATGGAGCAGACGATGAGACCATCACCCACTCCTAAGAAGTCCATCTAATGGAGCACCAATGATTGAGGTAATCCAGATAAACCTCCGCCGGAGCGAAACAGCTACACACGGTCTGATGCAGAAAATCAGCAAGAGCAAGATTCATATTGCCATAATTCAGGAGCCATGGACGACCCGGAACAAATTTTCTGGATCGAATCATATCAACTACCAATTATTCGATGCTAACATTGGTACTCGGCCGAGGACCTGCGTTATTTGTCACAAAAATTTAAATTTTGTA